>NC_090922.1:857753514-857871858 GCF_040938575.1 Ambystoma mexicanum | reverse complement strand
AGTTTCTTCGAATGCGGAGAAACTGTCCTATTGGGAGATTTTCTCGCAGAGCCAAGGGGTGGAAACTGTTGAATTGAAGGAGGGTGTTTCTATCGGTAGATTTGCGAAACAAACTGGTGGATAATCTACCACTGTTAGATTTCTGGATGAGTAGGTCAAGGAAAGGGATTTCGAAAGGATCCCATGACATAGTAAATTTAATGAACTCACTCTGGTTATTTAACCATCCAAGAAAGTCCTGTAAAGCCGCAGCATCACCTTTCCACACCATCAAAACATCATCTATGTACCGATACCATTGTCCAATTTGTTTTTTGAATGGATTATTGGCATCGTATATAGATGTGTTTTCGTAATAATCCATGTAAAGGTTGGCCAAATCAGGGGCAAATGTTGCACCCATGCTTGTACCGTGGATCTGGCGAAAGAACACGCTGTCGCACAGAAAGAAATTTTCCGTGAGTGCTAAACGAATGCACTCTAGAATAAACGCTGTGGGGACTTGCTCCAGTGTTGATGTCCGTTTGTTCAAAAACCTTTCCATAATTCTTAAGCACTCGTCTTGAGGTATACTTGTGTATAATGCTGTGACGTCTAATGTCACCAAGATCGAGTTTTCTTGACTAGGAAGTTCATTAATGATGTTGATCATACTTGTTGTGTCTTTCACAAAAGACTTCATGGTTTTGACAAAAGGTCTGAGAAAACAATCCGAGTAAATCGAGAGGGGCTCCAGAATAGAATTTATGGCAGACACGATAGGTCTGCCAGGTGGGGAGACAGGGTTTTTATGGATTTTTGGTAACAAATAGAAAGCAGGGATTGTGGGATTGTTTTTAATCAGAAAACAATGTTCTTCTGCATCAATCCAGCTTTCGGTCAAAGCATGGTCCATCAGACTTTTTATCTCTTCTTTGAGCCGGGGTGTGGGATCTCTATCTAACATCCTATAGAAATCCCGATTCTGGAGGTGGAGGTCGATTTCCCTACTGTATAGTGCTCTATCCCATAGGACAATTCCCCCTCCTTTATCAGCTGGTTTTATATGAAAGGACTGATTTTGCTGTAAAGATCTTAAAGCCTTTCTTTCTTCTCGACTCATGTTGTCTTTGTAATGATTTTCAGATGATACAAGTTTTTTACTTTCGTTTATGATCTTATTTTCGAAAGCTACTATGGCCGGAGATACCATGTTATTTAAGGGAGTAAAAGTGGAAGGTGGTTTTAGACCTGTAATGCTTTTTTCTTTATTAGATATTGGAGACTCTCTAAAAAAATACTTAAGGCGAATCGCCCGAAAGAATTTTTGCAACTCGATTTGTGTTTCGAAATCTTTGGCCTTAATAGAAGGTACAAAACTCAGGCCTTTTTTCAGTACTTGTATTTCGGAGGCGGTTAGGACATGGTTTGACAGATTGAAAATAGGAATTACCAAGTTTGTGGTGGCCCCCTCCAGTTGCGTGTTTGCATTCTGGGTGGGCCCTGGTTCCAAATACGCGGGTTCCTCCCTCGGCCTCTCTGAAAAAGGGGTTGATTATTGGGATTTTCGGCTGAGTTAGTGCTGTCCGAGTCACTACTTGTCGTATTGGAAGTATTGGAGAAGGAGACATATTTATTTCTCTGTCGATTTCTGTTTCTCCCTTTGTTTTGTTGTAATTTATTTTGATCTTCGTAGTAGGACTCAACTAAATACGGATACGTAGTGGTCTCTTTATACATTTCCGCATCTTTCTTATATTTCCAGATCTTTTTATCTAATGTAAATTTTTTAAATTTTGCAATTTCTTCGTCTATTTTTTCCAATTTCTCTTTAATGTCCTTTATGAGTTGAT
This sequence comes from Ambystoma mexicanum, assembly GCF_040938575.1. Taxonomy (NCBI): domain Eukaryota; kingdom Metazoa; phylum Chordata; class Amphibia; order Caudata; family Ambystomatidae; genus Ambystoma; species Ambystoma mexicanum. Next base: position 857,870,026 of record NC_090922.1, on the reverse strand, counting down.
CTCCTTTCAGTTTGATTTCTAGAGTTTCAATCTCGGCTTTTTGTATGACTGCTTCTTCTGCAGCCGTATCAATTATCAGAATCAGGAAATCTCTTGAGCATTTGTTCCCCACTGCGCTAAAACTGCCTTTAAACTTTGGATTGTTTGTAAAAACACAGGGGATGTTTTTAATTTGCAGCCCCTCTGGGATTATCCCTGCTTTCAGATATGCCAGCATCATCTGGCCGTGTGATTCTGTACGTATTAATTTTTTCTTTTTTTGGGTTAGTAGATCAAAATCATCAGTTTGTATAGGGGCAGAAGTCCCTACAGGATTGACTGCAACTATAGTTGGGAGGCCCATCAATCTCTGGTAGTGTTCCTCCGAAAAGGAAAGTGTATTTACACTTTCCATTATGTAGTTTACGAATACTCGTAGCACAATACAGTTGTACCTTCCAGCCACGGGCTGTCCAAATCAAATAATTAAATCAGGTAATCTCCCTTAGTTTTTGTTAATGGGGGGTCATAGTCTCGGCACAGGAGAACAAAGCACAAAGCACTTATACTAAGAAAGACTAATGACTACCCCTCTCATCGTCCAGGCAGGTTGGGTAAAGTGATATGTCTGTTAGTCACATTTGTTTATAATGCCAATCTCCTCTTGCTAAACCAGCGTACATAACCATCTTACTTATACATTGTCACAAAATACAAAACATTACAAATCAATAGTCATAAATGTGTCTACATCAGTTTATTATCAAAAGCACATTTAGAGAATTAAAAGAGAAAAAAAAAGAACGATACATAGATATCAATCAATAAGTACATAATCAGCTGAGTCTAATCTTAAAAACATGATAGGGGTTAGAAAATACAATGAGAACTGGCTGGTATTGATGCAGCCGTATTCTAGATATTAGACTTTTGGAATTAATAAGTCTTGTCTTGTGTCGACATGTTTCGGCCTTGTTGGAGATTGAGACACTATCTCTAGTGTCTTAACACCTGTAGTTTTTCGGCCTTCTTCAGGACAGACAATTTCTTTTATTCAAAATGGAAATCTCTTTCATATACCCCGGTCAATTTGAATAGTCTAAAAAAATACATATAAACATATTGTAAACAACAATAGTCTCAAGTACCAATATAACATATGTTGTCCAAAGTAAGAGATTATTTGTGCAAATGTTAACAGGTTTGTACGCTATCTATCTTCTCTAATTCGAAAGTTCATGCAAAATGGAGAGGAACACATATTTAAAACACATCGTAACTAGCATTAAAGTCCCACTTTTGGGACACCAAGCACACAGTATATATCACACTAGACCACAACTTACATCCTGAATGAACGTGAGAAAAACGGCTACGAATAGCTGTAATAGTGTAGAACTTCTTATCACCGGGGGTGCAAAGATCGCCTGTTCGTTTATTCACCCGGCCCGACAATTAATGGGACCTACATTTGAGTGGAAAACAAATCTTATGTCACTTTTTGTCTCCACAAGTCTGTATTATTGCAGACAAACTGTATATTTTTCATATTTGACTACTTTACTGATCTTGTTTTAGATTATTTTTAATTATTTTTAATTTTTGTTTTTCATTATTACCTCAATTTTTCATATATCTTATCACGGGATAACTCCAGAAAGACAACATAGAGAAATTGGAAAAAATGCCTCGCTTCAGTCGACTTAGTTGGCTCGGTTAACTCACCTCACTGGGGGAGCATAGTTCTACGAGCAAAACAATCTACTATGCGTTGTTAGATAGAGATCCCACACCCCGGCTCAAAGAAGAGATAAAAAGTCTGATGGACCATGCTTTGACCGAAAGCTGGATTGATGCAGAAGAACATTGTTTTCTGATTAAAAACAATCCCACAATCCCTGCTTTCTATTTGTTACCAAAAATCCATAAAAACCCTGTCTCCCCACCTGGCAGACCTATCGTGTCTGCCATAAATTCTATTCTGGAGCCCCTCTCGATTTACTCGGATTGTTTTCTCAGACCTTTTGTCAAAACCATGAAGTCTTTTGTGAAAGACACAACAAGTATGATCAACATCATTAATGAACTTCCTAGTCAAGAAAACTCGATCTTGGTGACATTAGACGTCACAGCATTATACACAAGTATACCTCAAGACGAGTGCTTAAGAATTATGGAAAGGTTTTTGAACAAACGGACATCAACACTGGAGCAAGTCCCCACAGCGTTTATTCTAGAGTGCATTCGTTTAGCACTCACGGAAAATTTCTTTCTGTGCGACAGCGTGTTCTTTCGCCAGATCCACGGTACAAGCATGGGTGCAACATTTGCCCCTGATTTGGCCAACCTTTACATGGATTATTACGAAAACACATCTATATACGATGCCAATAATCCATTCAAAAAACAAATTGGACAATGGTATCGGTACATAGATGATGTTTTGATGGTGTGGAAAGGTGATGCTGCGGCTTTACAGGACTTTCTTGGATGGTTAAATAACCAGAGTGAGTTCATTAAATTTACTATGTCATGGGATCCTTTCGAAATCCCTTTCCTTGACCTACTCATCCGGAAATCTAACAGTGGTAGATTATCCACCAGTTTGTTTCGCAAACCTACCGATAGAAACACCCTCCTTCAATTCAACAGTTTCCATCCCTTGGCTCTGCGAGAAAATCTCCCAATAGGACAGTTTCTCCGCATTCGAAGAAACTGTTCAGACATTGTAGATTACGTAAAAGAAGGAAAGGACCTTAAGACTAGACTTAAAGCTAGAGGTTATCCAAACAAAATAGTGCACTCTGCTTTCAAACGCGCTAGGCACTCAAATAGAGACAGATGTCTACATCCAGAACCTAAAGTTAAGGAAGACAAACTTACATGTGTGACGACATTCAGCCCTATCAGTAACAAACTTAGGAAAAGTATTAAAAAAAACTGGCATATTTTAATAACTCCAGATTTTGAACCAACTGTCCCGCGGTTTGCCTTTAAAAGACAAAAAAACATAAGAGATTTAGTGGTACACACTTATCCGAAAAAAGAGACGAGATCCAATCAAACGAACTTGTGGCATCTACCACCAGTCATCGGACATTTTAAATGCGGTAGATGCAGTGCGTGTCCCCTTACAGGCAATATAAAATCCATTGACCTATATGGAAAAGACTGGGTCTTCCGCAATTTTTCTAACTGTAATTCAGCTTGGGTAATCTATGGTATCAAATGCCCATGCAACCTGATCTATATAGGGAAGACAAAAAGATGCATTAAACAACGCATAAGTGAACACAAATCCTGTTTAAAAAACAAAGTCGCCAACAAACCGCTAGTTGCGCATTATGAACAGCAGAAACACAAACATACAGACCTTTTTTGGTTTGTACTGCAAAGTATTCCAGCAACAGAAAGAGGGGGTAATAGAGAAACACTCTTAAGTCTAAGTGAACAACGTTGGATTTATTCCCTTAACACTGCCACAAAAGGGTTAAATAGTGCGGTAGAATGGAATACACTGATCTCTCTGAGATAAGAGTTTACCAGATAGTGGAGATTAAAAAATTTTTTAAAAAACTTTTTCACTTGTACCGTTTTTCACTTGTACCCTTTGGAGATTTGGAGTATTTATAAATATGTAAATTAACATCAATGCGCTCGTGATTGGCGCCTCCGTTAATTTATACCAATGCGCTATAAATTTAAATTTACACCAATGCGCTTTTGACTGGCCTTTCCTGAGGCTTTACTCTGACGCTAATTACTGCACTTCATATAAGTAAGCGGCCCCCTTAAGACACACTCACAGCCTGAATATCAGGTGATCATGTGATTGATCACCTAAGCAGGCGATCATGTGATTCATCACCTGATTCCAGCGGTACTAGATAAAATAGTCCTTTTGGTTTCAAGGCGCGAGTACACCATTCACGGGAGGATACTTTCGGTTTGACCCACGTATTAAGCTGCTCCAGGTAAGGGTTATATAATGAGTTTGTTAGCTCTTGGTCCACACATTTAGAATGCGATAATATGTGTTAATTCTTTAAAAATGGGGAAATGGATGTTCCATTTCATTTTTCAGACAAACAACTGTTCGAGTTGCTTTGAAGATTCCTTGTAAATTTTGATACCGGATAAGAAAATAGGCAGAACCGCCTGAGTGTCCCAACGCATAGTAGATTGTTTTGCTCGTAGAACTATGCTCCCCCAGTGAGGTGAGTTAACCGAGCCAACTAAGTCGACTGAAGCGAGGCATTTTTTCCAATTTCTCTATGTTGTCTTTCTGGAGTTATCCCGTGATAAGATATATGAAAAATTGAGGTAATAATGAAAAACAAAAATTAAAAATAATTAAAAATAATCTAAAACAAGATCAGTAAAGTAGTCAAATATGAAAAATATACAGTTTGTCTGCAATAATACAGACTTGTGGAGACAAAAAGTGACATAAGATTTGTTTTCCACTCAAATGTAGGTCCCATTAATTGTCGGGCCGGGTGAATAAACGAACAGGCGATCTTTGCACCCCCGGTGATAAGAAGTTCTACACTATTACAGCTATTCGTAGCCGTTTTTCTCACGTTCATTCAGGATGTAAGTTGTGGTCTAGTGTGATATATACTGTGTGCTTGGTGTCCCAAAAGTGGGACTTTAATGCTAGTTACGATGTGTTTTAAATATGTGTTCCTCTCCATTTTGCATGAACTTTCGAATTAGAGAAGATAGATAGCGTACAAACCTGTTAACATTTGCACAAATAATCTCTTACTTTGGACAACATATGTTATATTGGTACTTGAGACTATTGTTGTTTACAATATGTTTATATGTATTTTTTTAGACTATTCAAATTGACCGGGGTATATGAAAGAGATTTCCATTTTGAATAAAAGAAATTGTCTGTCCTGAAGAAGGCCGAAAAACTACAGGTGTTAAGACACTAGAGATAGTGTCTCAATCTCCAACAAGGCCGAAACATGTCGACACAAGACAAGACTTATTAATTCCGAAAGTCTAATATCTAGAATACGGCTGCATCAATACCAGCCAGTTCTCATTGTATTTTCTAACCCCTATCATGTTTTTAAGATTAGACTCAGCTGATTATGTACTTATTGATTGATATCTATGTATCGTTCTTTTTTTTTTCTCTTTTAATTCTCTAAATGTGCTTTTGATAATAAACTGATGTAGACACATTTATGACTATTGATTTGTAATGTTTTGTATTTTGTGACAATGTATAAGTAAGATGGTTATGTACGCTGGTTTAGCAAGAGGAGATTGGCATTATAAACAAATGTGACTAACAGACATATCACTTTACCCAACCTGCCTGGACGATGAGAGGGGTAGTCATTAGTCTTTCTTAGTATAAGTGCTTTGTGCTTTGTTCTCCTGTGCCGAGACTATGACCCCCCATTAACAAAAACTAAGGGAGATTACCTGATTTAATTATTTGATTTGGACAGCCCGTGGCTGGAAGGTACAACTGTATTGTGCTACGAGTATTCGTAAACTACATAATGGAAAGTGTAAATACACTTTCCTTTTCGGAGGAACACTACCAGAGATTGATGGGCCTCCCAACTATAGTTGCAGTCAATCCTGTAGGGACTTCTGCCCCTATACAAACTGATGATTTTGATCTACTAACCCAAAAAAAGAAAAAATTAATACGTACAGAATCACACGGCCAGATGATGCTGGCATATCTGAAAGCAGGGATAATCCCAGAGGGGCTGCAAATTAAAAACATCCCCTGTGTTTTTACAAACAATCCAAAGTTTAAAGGCAGTTTTAGCGCAGTGGGGAACAAATGCTCAAGAGATTTCCTGATTCTGATAATTGATACGGCTGCAGAAGAAGCAGTCATACAAAAAGCCGAGATTGAAACTCTAGAAATCAAACTGAAAGGAGATCAACTCATAAAGGACATTAAAGAGAAATTGGAAAAAATAGACGAAGAAATTGCAAAATTTAAAAAATTTACATTAGATAAAAAGATCTGGAAATATAAGAAAGATGCGGAAATGTATAAAGAGACCACTACGTATCCGTATTTAGTTGAGTCCTACTACGAAGATCAAAATAAATTACAACAAAACAAAGGGAGAAACAGAAATCGACAGAGAAATAAATATGTCTCCTTCTCCAATACTTCCAATACGACAAGTAGTGACTCGGACAGCACTAACTCAGCCGAAAATCCCAATAATCAACCCCTTTTTCAGAGAGGCCGAGGGAGGAACCCGCGTATTTGGAACCAGGGCCCACCCAGAATGCAAACACGCAACTGGAGGGGGCCACCACAAACTTGGTAATTCCTATTTTCAATCTGTCAAACCATGTCCTAACCGCCTCCGAAATACAAGTACTGAAAAAAGGCCTGAGTTTTGTACCTTCTATTAAGGCCAAAGATTTCGAAACACAAATCGAGTTGCAAAAATTCTTTCGGGCGATTCGCCTTAAGTATTTTTTTAGAGAGTCTCCAATATCTAATAAAGAAAAAAGCATTACAGGTCTAAAACCACCTTCCACTTTTACTCCCTTAAATAACATGGTATCTCCGGCCATAGTAGCTTTCGAAAATAAGATCATAAACGAAAGTAAAAAACTTGTATCATCTGAAAATCATTACAAAGACAACATGAGTCGAGAAGAAAGAAAGGCTTTAAGATCTTTACAGCAAAATCAGTCCTTTCATATAAAACCAGCTGATAAAGGAGGGGGAATTGTCCTATGGGATAGAGCACTATACAGTAGGGAAATCGACCTCCACCTCCAGAATCGGGATTTCTATAGGATGTTAGATAGAGATCCCACACCCCGGCTCAAAGAAGAGATAAAAAGTCTGATGGACCATGCTTTGACCGAAAGCTGGATTGATGCAGAAGAACATTGTTTTCTGATTAAAAACAATCCCACAATCCCTGCTTTCTATTTGTTACCAAAAATCCATAAAAACCCTGTCTCCCCACCTGGCAGACCTATCGTGTCTGCCATAAATTCTATTCTGGAGCCCCTCTCGATTTACTCGGATTGTTTTCTCAGACCTTTTGTCAAAACCATGAAGTCTTTTGTGAAAGACACAACAAGTATGATCAACATCATTAATGAACTTCCTAGTCAAGAAAACTCGATCTTGGTGACATTAGACGTCACAGCATTATACACAAGTATACCTCAAGACGAGTGCTTAAGAATTATGGAAAGGTTTTTGAACAAACGGACATCAACACTGGAGCAAGTCCCCACAGCGTTTATTCTAGAGTGCATTCGTTTAGCACTCACGGAAAATTTCTTTCTGTGCGACAGCGTGTTCTTTCGCCAGATCCACGGTACAAGCATGGGTGCAACATTTGCCCCTGATTTGGCCAACCTTTACATGGATTATTACGAAAACACATCTATATACGATGCCAATAATCCATTCAAAAAACAAATTGGACAATGGTATCGGTACATAGATGATGTTTTGATGGTGTGGAAAGGTGATGCTGCGGCTTTACAGGACTTTCTTGGATGGTTAAATAACCAGAGTGAGTTCATTAAATTTACTATGTCATGGGATCCTTTCGAAATCCCTTTCCTTGACCTACTCATCCGGAAATCTAACAGTGGTAGATTATCCACCAGTTTGTTTCGCAAACCTACCGATAGAAACACCCTCCTTCAATTCAACAGTTTCCATCCCTTGGCTCTGCGAGAAAATCTCCCAATAGGACAGTTTCTCCGCATTCGAAGAAACTGTTCAGACATTGTAGATTACGTAAAAGAAGGAAAGGACCTTAAGACTAGACTTAAAGCTAGAGGTTATCCAAACAAAATAGTGCACTCTGCTTTCAAACGCGCTAGGCACTCAAATAGAGACAGATGTCTACATCCAGAACCTAAAGTTAAGGAAGACAAACTTACATGTGTGACGACATTCAGCCCTATCAGTAACAAACTTAGGAAAAGTATTAAAAAAAACTGGCATATTTTAATAACTCCAGATTTTGAACCAACTGTCCCGCGGTTTGCCTTTAAAAGACAAAAAAACATAAGAGATTTAGTGGTACACACTTATCCGAAAAAAGAGACGAGATCCAATCAAACGAACTTATGGCATCTACCACCAGTCATCGGACATTTTAAATGCGGTAGATGCAGTGCGTGTCCCCTTACAGGCAATATAAAATCCATTGACCTATATGGAAAAGACTGGGTCTTCCGCAATTTTTCTAACTGTAATTCAGCTTGGGTAATCTATGGTATCAAATGCCCATGCAACCTGATCTATATAGGGAAGACAAAAAGATGCATTAAACAACGCATAAGTGAACACAAATCCTGTTTAAAAAACAAAGTCGCCAACAAACCGCTAGTTGCGCATTATGAACAGCAGAAACACAAACATACAGACCTTTTTTGGTTTGTACTGCAAAGTATTCCAGCAACAGAAAGAGGGGGTAATAGAGAAACACTCTTAAGTCTAAGTGAACAACGTTGGATTTATTCCCTTAACACTGCCACAAAAGGGTTAAATAGTGCGGTAGAATGGAATACACTGATCTCTCTGAGATAAGAGTTTACCAGATAGTGGAGATTAAAAAATTTTTTAAAAAACTTTTTCACTTGTACCGTTTTTCACTTGTACCCTTTGGAGATTTGGAGTATTTATAAATATGTAAATTAACATCAATGCGCTCGTGATTGGCGCCTCCGTTAATTTATACCAATGCGCTATAAATTTAAATTTACACCAATGCGCTTTTGACTGGCCTTTCCTGAGGCTTTACTCTGACGCTAATTACTGCACTTCATATAAGTAAGCGGTCCCCTTAAGACACACTCACAGCCTGAATATCAGGTGATCATGTGATTGATCACCTAAGCAGGCGATCATGTGATTCATCACCTGATTCCAGCGGTACTAGATAAAATAGTCCTTTTGGTTTCAAGGCGCGAGTACACCATTCACGGGAGGATACTTTCGGTTTGACCCACGTATTAAGCTGCTCCAGGTAAGGGTTATATAATGAGTTTGTTAGCTCTTGGTCCACACATTTAGAATGCGATAATATGTGTTAATTCTTTAAAAATGGGGAAATGGATGTTCCATTTCATTTTTCAGACAAACAACTGTTCGAGTTGCTTTGAAGATTCCTTGTAAATTTTGATACCGGATAAGAAAATAGGCAGAACCGCCTGAGTGTCCCAACGCATAGTAGATTGTTTTGCTCGTAGAACTATGCTCCCCCAGTGAGGTGAGTTAACCGAGCCAACTAAGTCGACTGAAGCGAGGCATTTTTTCCAATTTCTCTATGTTGTCTTTCTGGAGTTATCCCGTGATAAGATATATGAAAAATTGAGGTAATAATGAAAAACAAAAATTAAAAATAATTAAAAATAATCTAAAACAAGATCAGTAAAGTAGTCAAATATGAAAAATATACAGTTTGTCTGCAATAATACAGACTTGTGGAGACAAAAAGTGACATAAGATTTGTTTTCCACTCAAATGTAGGTCCCATTAATTGTCGGGCCGGGTGAATAAACGAACAGGCGATCTTTGCACCCCCGGTGATAAGAAGTTCTACACTATTACAGCTATTCGTAGCCGTTTTTCTCACGTTCATTCAGGATGTAAGTTGTGGTCTAGTGTGATATATACTGTGTGCTTGGTGTCCCAAAAGTGGGACTTTAATGCTAGTTACGATGTGTTTTAAATATGTGTTCCTCTCCATTTTGCATGAACTTTCGAATTAGAGAAGATAGATAGCGTACAAACCTGTTAACATTTGCACAAATAATCTCTTACTTTGGACAACATATGTTATATTGGTACTTGAGACTATTGTTGTTTACAATATGTTTATATGTATTTTTTTAGACTATTCAAATTGACCGGGGTATATGAAAGAGATTTCCATTTTGAATAAAAGAAATTGTCTGTCCTGAAGAAGGCCGAAAAACTACAGGTGTTAAGACACTAGAGATAGTGTCTCAATCTCCAACAAGGCCGAAACATGTCGACACAAGACAAGACTTATTAATTCCGAAAGTCTAATATCTAGAATACGGCTGCATCAATACCAGCCAGTTCTCATTGTATTTTCTAACCCCTATCATGTTTTTAAGATTAGACTCAGCTGATTATGTACTTATTGATTGATATCTATGTATCGTTCTTTTTTTTTTCTCTTTTAATTCTCTAAATGTGCTTTTGATAATAAACTGATGTAGACACATTTATGACTATTGATTTGTAATGTTTTGTATTTTGTGACAATGTATAAGTAAGATGGTTATGTACGCTGGTTTAGCAAGAGGAGATTGGCATTATAAACAAATGTGACTAACAGACATATCACTTTACCCAACCTGCCTGGACGATGAGAGGGGTAGTCATTAGTCTTTCTTAGTATAAGTGCTTTGTGCTTTGTTCTCCTGTGCCGAGACTATGACCCCCCATTAACAAAAACTAAGGGAGATTACCTGATTTAATTATTTGATTTGGACAGCCCGTGGCTGGAAGGTACAACTGTATTGTGCTACGAGTATTCGTAAACTACATAATGGAAAGTGTAAATACACTTTCCTTTTCGGAGGAACACTACCAGAGATTGATGGGCCTCCCAACTATAGTTGCAGTCAATCCTGTAGGGACTTCTGCCCCTATACAAACTGATGATTTTGATCTACTAACCCAAAAAAAGAAAAAATTAATACGTACAGAATCACACGGCCAGATGATGCTGGCATATCTGAAAGCAGGGATAATCCCAGAGGGGCTGCAAATTAAAAACATCCCCTGTGTTTTTACAAACAATCCAAAGTTTAAAGGCAGTTTTAGCGCAGTGGGGAACAAATGCTCAAGAGATTTCCTGATTCTGATAATTGATACGGCTGCAGAAGAAGCAGTCATACAAAAAGCCGAGATTGAAACTCTAGAAATCAAACTGAAAGGAGATCAACTCATAAAGGACATTAAAGAGAAATTGGAAAAAATAGACGAAGAAATTGCAAAATTTAAAAAATTTACATTAGATAAAAAGATCTGGAAATATAAGAAAGATGCGGAAATGTATAAAGAGACCACTACGTATCCGTATTTAGTTGAGTCCTACTACGAAGATCAAAATAAATTACAACAAAACAAAGGGAGAAACAGAAATCGACAGAGAAATAAATATGTCTCCTTCTCCAATACTTCCAATACGACAAGTAGTGACTCGGACAGCACTAACTCAGCCGAAAATCCCAATAATCAACCCCTTTTTCAGAGAGGCCGAGGGAGGAACCCGCGTATTTGGAACCAGGGCCCACCCAGAATGCAAACACGCAACTGGAGGGGGCCACCACAAACTTGGTAATTCCTATTTTCAATCTGTCAAACCATGTCCTAACCGCCTCCGAAATACAAGTACTGAAAAAAGGCCTGAGTTTTGTACCTTCTATTAAGGCCAAAGATTTCGAAACACAAATCGAGTTGCAAAAATTCTTTCGGGCGATTCGCCTTAAGTATTTTTTTAGAGAGTCTCCAATATCTAATAAAGAAAAAAGCATTACAGGTCTAAAACCACCTTCCACTTTTACTCCCTTAAATAACATGGTATCTCCGGCCATAGTAGCTTTCGAAAATAAGATCATAAACGAAAGTAAAAAACTTGTATCATCTGAAAATCATTACAAAGACAACATGAGTCGAGAAGAAAGAAAGGCTTTAAGATCTTTACAGCAAAATCAGTCCTTTCATATAAAACCAGCTGATAAAGGAGGGGGAATTGTCCTATGGGATAGAGCACTATACAGTAGGGAAATCGACCTCCACCTCCAGAATCGGGATTTCTATAGGATGTTAGATAGAGATCCCACACCCCGGCTCAAAGAAGAGATAAAAAGTCTGATGGACCATGCTTTGACCGAAAGCTGGATTGATGCAGAAGAACATTGTTTTCTGATTAAAAACAATCCCACAATCCCTGCTTTCTATTTGTTACCAAAAATCCATAAAAACCCTGTCTCCCCACCTGGCAGACCTATCGTGTCTGCCATAAATTCTATTCTGGAGCCCCTCTCGATTTACTCGGATTGTTTTCTCAGACCTTTTGTCAAAACCATGAAGTCTTTTGTGAAAGACACAACAAGTATGATCAACATCATTAATGAACTTCCTAGTCAAGAAAACTCGATCTTGGTGACATTAGACGTCACAGCATTATACACAAGTATACCTCAAGACGAGTGCTTAAGAATTATGGAAAGGTTTTTGAACAAACGGACATCAACACTGGAGCAAGTCCCCACAGCGTTTATTCTAGAGTGCATTCGTTTAGCACTCACGGAAAATTTCTTTCTGTGCGACAGCGTGTTCTTTCGCCAGATCCACGGTACAAGCATGGGTGCAACATTTGCCCCTGATTTGGCCAACCTTTACATGGATTATTACGAAAACACATCTATATACGATGCCAATAATCCATTCAAAAAACAAATTGGACAATGGTATCGGTACATAGATGATGTTTTGATGGTGTGGAAAGGTGATGCTGCGGCTTTACAGGACTTTCTTGGATGGTTAAATAACCAGAGTGAGTTCATTAAATTTACTATGTCATGGGATCCTTTCGAAATCCCTTTCCTTGACCTACTCATCCGGAAATCTAACAGTGGTAGATTATCCACCAGTTTGTTTCGCAAACCTACCGATAGAAACACCCTCCTTCAATTCAACAGTTTCCATCCCTTGGCTCTGCGAGAAAATCTCCCAATAGGACAGTTTCTCCGCATTCGAAGAAACTGTTCAGACATTGTAGATTACGTAAAAGAAGGAAAGGACCTTAAGACTAGACTTAAAGCTAGAGGTTATCCAAACAAAATAGTGCACTCTGCTTTCAAACGCGCTAGGCACTCAAATAGAGACAGATGTCTACATCCAGAACCTAAAGTTAAGGAAGACAAACTTACATGTGTGACGACATTCAGCCCTATCAGTAACAAACTTAGGAAAAGTATTAAAAAAAACTGGCATATTTTAATAACTCCAGATTTTGAACCAACTGTCCCGCGGTTTGCCTTTAAAAGACAAAAAAACATAAGAGATTTAGTGGTACACACTTATCCGAAAAAAGAGACGAGATCCAATCAAACGAACTTGTGGCATCTACCACCAGTCATCGGACATTTTAAATGCGGTAGATGCAGTGCGTGTCCCCTTACAGGCAATATAAAATCCATTGACCTATATGGAAAAGACTGGGTCTTCCGCAATTTTTCTAACTGTAATTCAGCTTGGGTAATCTATGGTATCAAATGCCCATGCAACCTGATCTATATAGGGAAGACAAAAAGATGCATTAAACAACGCATAAGTGAACACAAATCCTGTTTAAAAAACAAAGTCGCCAACAAACCGCTAGTTGCGCATTATGAACAGCAGAAACACAAACATACAGACCTTTTTTGGTTTGTACTGCAAAGTATTCCAGCAACAGAAAGAGGGGGTAATAGAGAAACACTCTTAAGTCTAAGTGAACAACGTTGGATTTATTCCCTTAACACTGCCACAAAAGGGTTAAATAGTGCGGTAGAATGGAATACACTGATCTCTCTGAGATAAGAGTTTACCAGATAGTGGAGATTAAAAAATTTTTTAAAAAACTTTTTCACTTGTACCGTTTTTCACTTGTACCCTTTGGAGATTTGGAGTATTTATAAATATGTAAATTAACATCAATGCGCTCGTGATTGGCGCCTCCGTTAATTTATACCAATGCGCTATAAATTTAAATTTACACCAATGCGCTTTTGACTGGCCTTTCCTGAGGCTTTACTCTGACGCTAATTACTGCACTTCATATAAGTAAGCGGTCCCCTTAAGACACACTCATAGCCTGAATATCAGGTGATCATGTGATTGATCACCTAAGCAGGCGATCATGTGATTCATCACCTGATTCCAGCGGTACTAGATAAAATAGTCCTTTTGGTTTCAAGGCGCGAGTACACCATTCACGGGAGGATACTTTCGGTTTGACCCACGTATTAAGCTGCTCCAGGTAAGGGTTATATAATGAGTTTGTTAGCTCTTGGTCCACACATTTAGAATGCGATAATATGTGTTAATTCTTTAAAAATGGGGAAATGGATGTTCCATTTCATTTTTCAGACAAACAACTGTTCGAGTTGCTTTGAAGATTCCTTGTAAATTTTGATACCGGATAAGAAAATAGGCAGAACCGCCTGAGTGTCCCAACGCATAGTAGATTGTTTTGCTCGTAGAACTATGCTCCCCCAGTGAGGTGAGTTAACCGAGCCAACTAAGTCGACTGAAGCGAGGCATTTTTTCCAATTTCTCTATGTTGTCTTTCTGGAGTTATCCCGTGATAAGATATATGAAAAATTGAGGTAATAATGAAAAACAAAAATTAAAAATAATTAAAAATAATCTAAAACAAGATCAGTAAAGTAGTCAAATATGAAAAATATACAGTTTGTCTGCAATAATACAGACTTGTGGAGACAAAAAGTGACATAAGATTTGTTTTCCACTCAAATGTAGGTCCCATTAATTGTCGGGCCGGGTGAATAAACGAACAGGCGATCTTTGCACCCCCGGTGATAAGAAGTTCTACACTATTACAGCTATTCGTAGCCGTTTTTCTCACGTTCATTCAGGATGTAAGTTGTGGTCTAGTGTGATATATACTGTGTGCTTGGTGTCCCAAAAGTGGGACTTTAATGCTAGTTACGATGTGTTTTAAATATGTGTTCCTCTCCATTTTGCATGAACTTTCGAATTAGAGAAGATAGATAGCGTACAAACCTGTTAACATTTGCACAAATAATCTCTTACTTTGGACAACATATGTTATATTGGTACTTGAGACTATTGTTGTTTACAATATGTTTATATGTATTTTTTTAGACTATTCAAATTGACCGGGGTATATGAAAGAGATTTCCATTTTGAATAAAAGAAATTGTCTGTCCTGAAGAAGGCCGAAAAACTACAGGTGTTAAGACACTAGAGATAGTGTCTCAATCTCCAACAAGGCCGAAACATGTCGACACAAGACAAGACTTATTAATTCCGAAAGTCTAATATCTAGAATACGGCTGCATCAATACCAGCCAGTTCTCATTGTATTTTCTAACCCCTATCATGTTTTTAAGATTAGACTCAGCTGATTATGTACTTATTGATTGATATCTATGTATCGTTCTTTTTTTTTTTCTCTTTTAATTCTCTAAATGTGCTTTTGATAATAAACTGATGTAGACACATTTATGACTATTGATTTGTAATGTTTTGTATTTTGTGACAATGTATAAGTAAGATGGTTATGTACGCTGGTTTAGCAAGAGGAGATTGGCATTATAAACAAATGTGACTAACAGGCAGAAGAGCAGATACAAGAACTATGGAAGGCCATTCAGGGAATGTCCCAAGAGCTACAAACTGTGAAGGCAGAGAACGTGGTCTTGAAACAGATGATTACTGCCCGCGAACCACTATCCCCAGAACTTCCTGTCATGACTCTTTCGGCAGGGAAGTTCGATGGAACTCTTAAAAGAGTCAAAGAGTTTTTGGAGGCCTGCATAGTATATTTTACTTTCAGGCCCCGGCTATTTGCCACCGATCAGACTAAGATGGGGTTCATGATATCGAACATGACCGGCAATGCCCTGGCATGGGTTACTCCGCTGGTTACCGGGGCTAACCCCATTTTACACGATTTTGCTGGTTTTCGGAACCTGTTGAAGCAAACCTTTAAGAGGCCCGAGTTGACCTACACCGCCTGTGAGGACCTGTTGGATATCCGACAAGGGTCATCGGATGTCCTATCGTACATTTCAGAGTTCAAGAGATTGGCTTCGGGTGCTGGGTGTTCTGAACAGGCACAATTTGCCATATTCCGGCGAGGCCTCAAGGAGGAAATTAAGGACGAACTCGCCAGAGCATCCAGACCGCCTTCTTTTCCGGATTTGCTCTCCGCAGCCTTACAAATTGAATATAGACTGCAGGAGCGAGGATCAGAGCGTCGGAAACAACAAACTACTGTTCATTTTGCCGATCCCGCCTCATCCTCCACCGTCTCCTCCTCTCCTTCCCATACTTCAGACGAACCCATGCAGATGGGATCTACTAGAGGACCTCTATCCGCTGCTGAAAGAAGAAGAAGGAAGGAGAAGGGTCTATGTGCCTATTGTGGGTCGGATCAACATCTCCTCAAGGAATGTACCGGATTTCCTCAGAAACGGCAGGGAAATGGTTTCCCTCGGCGCCAGTAGGGACCTGGTTCCGAGGGACTTCCGATTCATCCACCAGTCCCTATGTTTCTCTCTCAATTTCGACTCCTTACATCCCCGAGGATTCCAGGTTTATGGTTCTACCTGTTCTTATTGAGGGCAACGGCAGGGCAGTTGAGTGCCTTGCATTTCTGGACTGCGGGGCCGCCGGAAATTTCGTCGACATCATCTGGACCAAAAAGATGGGTCTCCGCACACTGCCTCGCAAAGAAGATCAAAAGGTTGAAGGGGTCGACGGTTCTCCTCTCTCTTCAGGACCCATTACTCACACCACTGAGGACCTATCGGTTACCATTTTTCAACATTCCCAGACAATCCGGTTCGACATTATTTGAGCTGCTCATTTTCTGGTTATTCTTGGCATCACATGGTCAGAAAGCATAACCCTCATGTCAATTGGGCGTTCAATCAGCTGAATTATTGTTCCTCCTACTGCAAGCTTAACTGTTTTTCTGACGACGGTCTTCCTCAGATTGTTACAGGGTCTACCAAACAGCTGGCTGGGGTTCATGCTCTACCTCTGTACTGTTCCCCTTACTTGGAGGTGTTCGTCGAAAGAAAGCCAGCCACCTTACCTCCCCATAGGCCAGAAGATTGTACCATAGACCTAGAACCTAATGCTCTGGTTCCCCTCTGTAGGATGTTCTCTTTAACTCAAGCAGAAAGAAAGGTTCTAAGAGATTATCTTGATGCCAATGTTCAGAATGGGCTCATTCAACCTTCCAAGTCTCCTGCCGGGGCTTCTTTGTTCTTTGTCAAGAAGAGGGACTCTACTGACCTGCGCCCTTGTATCGATTACCGAGGCCTCAACAAGGTTACCATCCGGGATCGGTATCCCATGCCATTAACACATGAGATCATCGAAGCTGTTCAAGGTGCACGTTGGTTCACCAAATTAGACCTCAGAAATGCATATCATTTGTTACGCATCGCCAAAGGAGATGAATGGACGACCGCCTTTCGCACTCCGTTCGGCTTATTTGAGTACCGAGTCATGCCCTTCGGTTTGGTGAATGCTCCTGCTGTTTTTCAACGGTTTATGGACCGGATGTTTTCAGACTTATTGTCTGTCTCCATGATCATATACCTGGACGACATCCTGATATATTCCGGCAATCTAGAGGATCACAAAACCCATGTCCAACAAGTTCTGGAAAGGCTTAAAGACAACCAACTCCTTGTCAAACCAGAGAAGTGTGTTTTTGCTGCTACTTCAGTGCCCTATCTAGGGTATCACCTTTCTGAAAGAGGTATCTCCATGGATCCCAGCAAGGTAGCAGCTATTCTGGACTGGCCTTCTCTGACATCGATCAAAGAGGTCCAAAGGTTTCTCGTGCTCTCTAATTTCTACCGCACATTCATCCCAAACTTCTCTGAAGCAGTCCTCCCTATAACTCGTCTACTCAAGAAAGTCAACAATCCCTTTCGCTGGACTTCCGAAGCAGAACAGAGTTTTCACGATCTCAAGAAACTCTTTTGTACTGCTCCCATTTTGCGCCATCCTGACCAGAGCAGACAGTTCATCGTCGAGACTGACGCCTCGGCCATGGCAATTGGAGCTGTTCTGCTACAAGTGTTCGAGGGACGGGAGCACCTCATTTGTTACCTCTCTAAGATGTTGACTCCCAGCCAACTCAACTACTCCGTACTGGAAAAAGAATTGCTGGCCATTAAACAAGCATGTGAGACTTGGCGACATCTACTGATGGGAGCTAGGCAGACCGTTATCATCAGAACGGACCATAAGAATCTCAAGGTTCTGCAGAATATGGAGTGTGTCAACTCCAGACAGGCCCGTTGGGCATATTTCTTTGTCCAATATGATCTGCAAATTACTTACTTGCCTGGTACCAACAATACGCTTGCGGATGCTCTCTCTCGGAAGGGTCCCAAATGTGAGGAGAAAAGACATACTCCAGAGCCGATGTTCCACAGGAATAGGATCCTGAATGTTGCCAATACCTTTTTGCAAGAGGTTCGAGCTGGTGTGGCTTCGGAAGGTACTGTTCCACAACCCAGAGGAGAGATACCCTACACCAAAAAGGAGGGTTTGCTATACCTCAACCATCGGATATACATACCTTCCGGTCCATTACGTCTCAAGATCATAAATTGGTGTCATGATTCACTCACTGCAGGCCATCGAGGAAAGCTTAATACCACTGAATCTATCACTCGTTCTTTTTTTTGGCCAGAACTCAAGAAGGATGTTGAGGAATACATACTCAGTTGCCCAGTTTGTGCCATGACTAAATCCATAACTGGCAAACCCTTGGGCCTTCTCACCCAACCTGAGGTGCCCTCTCGCTCTTGGGGATTGATTTCTACTGATTTCATCGTGGAACTTCCTGTTTCCAACTCCTGCACATGTATTATGGTTACAGTTGACACCATGACCAAACTGGCTCATTTTTCCCCATTGCCTGGTCTACCTACCGCAACCGAGATGGCTGAAGTTTTTGCCCAGGATATTTTCCGTCTTCATGGTCTCCCTGACAAGATCATCTCTGATCGTGGCAGCCAATTCATCTCGAAGTTTTGGAAGGCTCTTTGTTCTCGCCTAGGTATGGAACGTGCCCTGTCTACTGGTTTCCACCCACAGACTAACGGTCAAACTGAGCGCCTTAACGCCACCTTAGAACAGTACCTTAGATGCTACAGCAATCATCTTCAGGACAATTGGGTTTCTTTGCTTCCTACGGTGGAGTTTACCTATAATAACTCATCTCATACAGCCATTGGACTCTCTCCTTTCTTTTGCACCTATGGGGTACACCCAAGATCTCTTCTTCCCTACATTCCGTCACCCACCAATTCCCCGACGGCTGAAGAGGTTCTGCAGTCTATTTCTGATGCACACGTCACTGCCAGAAGGTGCTTGGAGAAGAGTCGCCAATACAACAAAATCCAAGCGGACAAACATCGTAGGCCTTGCCCTGATTGGAAGGAAGGGGACAAGGTTTGGCTGTCCACCAGATTTTTGCCGCGATGGGTTCACCCTTCTAAACTTTCTCCTCGCTTTTTGGGTCCTTTTCCCATTCTTTCCAAAATAAATCCTGTTACCTTTCGGCTTAAACTACCTTCTTACCTCAGCCGCATTCATCCTGTCTTCCATTTTTCTCTTCTCAAACCTTTCATTCCGGACGTCCACCAGAGAGCTGTCCCAGACCAGCCTTTTCCTCAGGTGGATTCCTCTATGGAATATGAGGTCTCCAATTTGCGTGACTCCCGCCACTACCGTGGTAGGTTGGAATATTTGGTGTCCTGGAAGGGTTACCCTAGGTCGGAGGACTCGTGGGAACCAGCTTCCAACATTCATGCCCCTCGATTGTTGGCTCGGTTTCATGCCCACTTCCCCTTTAAGCCGGGGGTTCTGCGCTCTAGGGGGGGGCATACTGTCATCCACCGTCCTGTTTGTCGTTTGTATCCGCGTTGGCGGCTACGCGCTGGAAGGGCGAGCGGAGGTCCCGCTACGTGATTTCTCCTCAGCGCACCCTACGGTCTAGTGGTTTTCCAATATGGCGCCGCTGGGAAGTATTTCTTTCCTTCTCTCCCAGCGATCGCCGCGTTGCAACCCCCCCTTCACTGCGCTACCACGCATCTTTGGGTTTACACGCTAGTTTTCCAGCCTCGACCGCCCTGGTCTCTTCCTTGTTTCTTCGGTCTGCCTCCCTCGGACCACCTATCCTTTTCTCTCCCCTCCTACCTCTGCCTTGCCTCTCCTTCCCGCGCTCTCCTTACCTCTCGGCTTGTTTTCTCCTGCGGCGCGTGGCCCTCCGCGCCTGCCTTCTCTGCCTTACCTTCAGCTGCGCTGTCTTCCAGCCGCCTCGGTTTCTGTTGCTCCGGAGTAGTTTTCTCCGCTGGTTCTCTTTCCGGTGGCTCTCCCTCTCTCCGGTTCCATCTCTACTTTGGATATCCGGCTTCGCCTGTTCCTATCAGCTACCTACCTCAATAACGCCACTTCAGCTGCTTGCTCCGGACCTTCTCAAGCTGCTTCACTCATCGGAGGGTTTTTTCTGCCTGAACAGGCTTTTTCCCTTTGCTACTGTCTGATCGCGGGAAGGAGGCCCCAGGTTTGCTACACTTGGGCGCTCACTGTGGCTTCCTCTCGAGACAGATACGTTCTACACAAAAAGGAGAAGTACTATCTCTCTCACAGGCAACTGCAACCGGAGGACTTGGAATCAGGTGAGGAGATTGGGGAGGAACGGGAGTTGGTGGAATCATCCAGACGGGACAACACTCTACTCTCAAAAGTGAAAGATGTGAAAGACTCTTGATGCAATGAGCATTTCCCACTCTTTGCCCTGGGGATGAGAGGGCTGCTTTCTGCCTTTAACACCGTCAATTTTGGAGTGGCTGGCTCCACCACTGAGAATGACGGCCTAATCCTGGTCAGAAACGGGCAGAGGTCTGGCCCTGCGTCCTCCACGTGTCCCTAACGCTCCCAAATGCGGCCACAGCCCTTACGGGCACAGCCCTGTGTCCAATGCAGCCTCTATGGTGCAGCCACCCAGGTAGCTTAGGGTTAGGATATGTGCTCTTCAACATAAGCCTGGCCAACCAGGCCCCGGAGAGTGTCACAGCATGCCCTGTAATCCCCTATTGATGGTGGCCTTGTTGACGATGATCTTGCTGGAATACTGATGCCTTTTTTCCACCCAGAAGCCAGAAGCCCCAGAAGCCTAGTGAAATGAAGGGGTGTGCACCTCTCACTGGCCTCTGTTTACCCTCTGGCTAACTGAAATTAGTTCTGGGCTCTCCAGGAAAATGTATCCATTCGGGAGAGAGCTAGGAATAGGAAGGCTCTTTCTGCAGGCAAGGTGTGGAAGAGTCAGAGAGCTACATGCCTGAGGCATCTTTCCTCCTCCTTCGCTCATTGTGTTCCCTAACTTCTAACTCCCTGCCAGGCCAGGCCCTGTTTCTTTTACTGCCAACCCCCCTAACTCCTCGTCTTCCACCTACTTCCCGTTCTTTTATGCCTTCTCCTTTTTTGCTCTCTTCTATGGCCCTTTGAAAAGGAATGCAGGCCTAGCTAAGCCTCATGAAGGAAATCTACCAACAAAAGATGCATTCCTCGCTTATGGGAGGTGCTGTGAGACGAGTAAGAAGGGCTGAAGGGGTGATTGGGTTGTTGAGTCAGGAAGCACCAGAGGCGTAGCCAGGATTGTCTAGCAAATGGGGCCTGATGCTAATGTAGTTGGGCCCACTGCACTGACAAAAATATCTGTAAATTCCCACACAGCGCTGCTGAGTGGGCATTTACAGATTTTGGGTGGGCCTTGCCCCTCAGGCCGTACCATGGCTACGCCTTTGCTCTCTCTCCCAGGGCAAAGAGTGAGAAAGGCTTACTACAGCAAGAGTCTTTCAAATCTTTCACTTTTGAGAGCAGAGTGTTTACATTTAAAAATCTTGAACAAGCAGCAGTACCAAAGCATACAGTAGTAGAGGACAGAAGACTGCCCTGCGCATATCAGTACACCCCAATGACAAAGGCAAAGATTTAACTGACCTGCTTAGCTATTCGTGGCTGACACCTCACAATGAGTATCATCTCTCCGTGAAGCAAAACATCCACTGAATTGGGGTGAACGATAGATCTAATGTGTCAAAGGAAGGCAACATGGAAATTCAGTTTTCTGCCCTCAGAGGAAGGAGGATCGACAGCCCAATGGGTTAATGCACCTACTGCAGCCTCCTATGTGTAGCCAGTAGGCGACACATTCAGTTGCTGGTGAGATGCTGATACAGGTTTGTTTGCTATGCAGCGGCCGGGGGTCACTTCACGGCGCCTCGAGAAGGTGTCCTGTTTGAGTCCCAGTGCAAATATTTCATCAACCATGACGCGTAGGTTACACATTTTCCCTTCATTTTTTCCATTCAGTTGGGGCCAGAGAGACAAGCTTTTCTATGGGCGTTACCAAGGCCATAGTGCAGAAAACAAAGGCACAATTGTCAGTAGGAATGCAGGTATTGAAGGGGCATTAGCTGTTGGCTGATCGCACAGGGCAATTCATACGCATTTTGAAAAGAAAAAAAAAAGTTTAAAAAAAAATACATGCCCAGCAGATTCCAGACATTGGATTAGAACTCAGGTCTGCAGCAGCCCAAGAGCAAGCACTTACCACATAAGACACTGGTGGCTGTGCTTCTAAGTGCTGCTTTTGGGCGTATATATCTTTCTTCTGCATGCCCCTGTGAGCATACCCATTTGCATTGTGAAACATGTTCACTGAAGAAAATGAGGATAGAACATCTGGCCCCCCAGCTCCACCAAATACCAGCTAACTGCAGTGGCCTAGAGGGTAAGTGCTTGCGTTACAGGGCTGGGGGCGTGGGTTGGAGTCCTGCTTTTGGCACTTAAACGGAATAGTGGGGTAATCTCCTTGTACAGTTGCTGTGGAACATAGCAGAGAAGTGGGACTGTGGAAGTGAGGGATGCAGGCTAAAGGAGGAGGTAGGGCAGGCTAAAGGGAGAGGTAGGGGCAGATGGAGGGGTCCATAGCAGAGCAGTGGGACTGTGGAAGTGAGGGAGTGCAGGCTAAAGGAGGAGGTGGGGCACTCTAAAGGAGGAGGTATGGCAGGCTAAAGTGAGAGGTAGGGGCAGATGCAGGGGTCCATGAGGAGAGTAGGTGGGGCCGGCTGAGTCAGGGTTGGTCTAGAAGGGCATGGCGTAGGTTCCCTGGTGAAGGGAGGAAGAAAGCATAGAGGAGGCCAAGAAGTGGAGGGTATAAAGCAGGAGGCAGGTTATGCTAAAGGGTAGTGCCGGATGAGATAAAAATGTCAACCCATTGTGGGGTCCATTCCATCCTCCACTGGTCACAATTTTTCTCCCCTCCTCAAAGGCCCCTTTCCCCACATTAGGACCCTCCTTTACACCCCGCTCCCTCCACTATTCAGGGCCCTATTCTCCCCCTCACACCATACCCAGGGCCCACTTTATCCTACATCCCCATGCACAGCGCAGTCTTCTGTCCTCTGCTACTCTATGCTTTCTTATTGCTGCTTGTTCATTATTCCTAAATGTAAACACTCTGCTCTCAAATGTGAAAGATTTGAAAGACTCATGATGCAACAAGCATTTCCCACTCTTTGCCCTGGGGGTGAGAGGGCTGCTTTCTGCCTTTAACACCCTCAATTTTGGAGTGGCTGGCTCCACCACTGAGAATGAGGGCCTAATCCTGGTCGGAAACAGGCAGAGGTCTGCGCCCTGCCTCCTCCCCGCAACCCTAACGCTCCCAAACACGACCACAGCCCTTACGGGCACAGCCCTATGTCCAGTGCATCCTCTATGGTGCAGCCACCCAGGTAGCTTAGGGTTAGGATATGTGCTCTTCAACATAAGCCTGGCCAACCAGGCTCCGGAGAGTGTCACAGCATGCCCTGTAATCCCCTAGTGATGGTGGCCTTGTTGACGATGATCTTGCTGGAATACTGATGCCTTTTTTCCTCCCATGAGTCCCAGAAGAATAGTGAAATGAAGGGATGTGCACCTCTCACTGGCCTCTGTTTACCCTCTGCCTAACTGAAATTAGTTCTGGGCTCTCCAGGCAAATGTATCCATTTGGGAGAGAGCTAGGAATACGAAGGCTCTTTCTGCAGGCACGGTGGGGAAGAGTCAGAGAGCTACATGCCTGAGGCATCTTTCCTCCTTCGCTCATTGTGTTCCCTAACTTCTAACTCTCTGCCAGGCCAGGCCCTGTTTCCATTACTGCCAACCCCCCTGACACCCTCGTCTTCCACCTACTTCCCGCTCTATTATGCCTTCTCCTTTTTTGCTCTCTTCTATAGCCCTTTGAAAAGGAATGCAGGACTAGCTAAACCTCATGAAGGAAATCTACCAACAAAAGATGCATTCCTCGCTTATGGGAGGTGCTGTGAGACGAGTAAGAAGGGCTGAAGGGGTGATTGGGTTGTTGAGTCAGGAAGCACCAGAGGCGTAGCCAGGATTGTCTAGCAAATGGGGCCTGATGCTAATGTAGTTGGGCCCACTGCACTGACAAAAATATCTGTAAATTCCCACACAGCGCTGCTGAGTGGGCATTTACAGATTTTGGGTGGGCCTTGCCCCTCAGGCCCTACCATGCCTACGCCTCTGCTCTCTCCCCCAGGGCAAAGAGTGGGAAAGGCTCGCTACAGCAAGAGTCTTTCAAATCTTTCACTTTTGAGAGCAGAGTGTTTACATTTAAAAATCTTGAACAAGCAGCAATACCAAAGCATACAGTAGTAGAGGACAGAAGACTGCCCTGCACATATCAGTACACCCCAATGACAAAGGCAAAGATTTAACTGACCTGCTTAGCTATTAGTGGCTGACACCTCACAATGAGTATCATCTCTTTGTGAAGCAAAACATCCTCTGAATTGGGGTGAAAGATAGATCTAATGTGCCAAAGGAAGGCAACATGGAAATTCAGTTTTCTGCCCTCAGAGGAAGGAGGGTCGACAGCCCAATGGGTTAATGCACCTACTGCAGCCTCCTATGTGTAGCCAGTAGGCGACACATTCAGTTGCTGGTGTGATGCTGATACAGGTTTGTTTGCTATGCAGGGGCCGGGGGTCACCTCACAGCGCCTCAAGAAGGTGTCCTGTTTGAGTCCCAGTGCAAATATCTTATCAACCATGACCCGTAGGTTACACTTTTTCTCCTCGTTTTTTCCATTCAGTTGGGGCCAGAGAGACAAGCTTTCCTATGGGCGTTACCAAGGCCATAGTGCAGAAAACAAAGGCACAATTGTCAGTAGGAATGCAGGTATTGAAGGGGCATTAGCTGTTGGCTGACCGCACAGGGCAATTCATACCCATTTTGAAAAGAAAAAAAAAAGTTAAAAACAAAAAAAACATGCCCAGCAGATTCCAGACATTGGATTACAACTCAGGTCTCCAGCATCCCAAGAGCAAGCACTTACCACTTCAGCCACTGGTGGCTGTGCTTCTAAGTGCTGCTTTTGGGCATATATATCTTTCTTCTGCATGCCCCTGTGAGCATACCCATTTGCATTGTGAAACATGTTCACTGAAGAACATGAGGATAGAACATCTGGCCCCCCAGCTCCACCAAATACCAGCTAACTGCAGTGACCTAGAGGTTAAGTGCTTGCGTTACAGCACTGGGGGCCTGGGTTCGAGTCCTGCTTTCGGCACTTAAATGGAATAGTGGGGTAATCTCCTTGTACAGTTGGTGTGGAACATAGCAGAGAAGTGGGACTGTGGAAGTGAGGGTGTGCAGGCTAAAGGAGGAGGGGGGCACCCTAAAGGAGGAGGTAGGGCAGGCTAAAGGGAGAGGTAGGGGCAGATGCAGGGGTCCATGTGGAGAGGAGGTGGGGCCGGCTGAGTCAGGGTAAGTGTAGAAGGGCATGGCGTAGGTTCCCTGGTGAAGGGAGGAAGAAAGAATAGAGGAGGCCAGGAAGGGGAGGGTATAAAGCAGGAGGCAGGTTATGCTAAAGGGTAGTGCCGGATGAGATAAAAATGTCAACCCATTGTGGGGTCCATTCCATCCTCCACTGGTCACAATTTTTCTCCCCTCCTCAAAGGCCCCTTTCCCCACATTAGGACCCTCCTTTACACCCCGCGCCATCTACTATTCAGGGCCCTATTCTCCCACTCACACCGTACCCAGGGCCCACTTTATCCTACATCCCCATGCACAGTGCAGTCTTCTGTCCTCTGCTACTCTATGCTTTCTTATTGCTTCTTGTTCATGATTCCTAAATGTAAACACTCTGCTCTCAAAAGTGAAAGTATTGAAAGACTCTTGATGCAACGAGCATTTCCCACTCTTTGCCCTGAGGGTGAGAGGGCTGCTTTCTGCCTTTAACACCCTCAATTTTGGAGTGGCTGGCTCCACCACTGAGAATGAGGGCCTAATCCTGGTCGGAAACGGGCAGAGGTCTGCGCCCTGCGTCCTCCACGCGTCCCTAACGCTCCCAAACGCGACCACAGCCCTTACGGGGACAGCCCTATGTCCAGTGCAGCCTCTATGGTGCTCCGGACCTTCTCAAGCTGCTTCACTCATCGGAGGGTTTTTTCTGCCTGAACAGGCTTTTTCCCTTCGCTACTATCTGATCGCGGGAAGGAGGCCCCAGGTTTGCTACACTTTAGCGCTCACTGTGGCTTCCGCTCGAGACAGATACGTTCTACACAAAAAGGAGAAGGACCATCTCTCTCACAGGCAACTGCAACCGGAGGACTTGGAATCAGGTGAGGAGAGTGGGGAGGAACGGGAGTTGGCGGAATCATCCAGACGGGACAGATTGCAACGCCAATCAGAAGAAATGTCGGCAGAAGAGCAGATACAAGAACTATGGAAGGCCATTCAGGGAATGTCCAAAGAGCTACAAACTGTGAAGGCAGAGAGCGTGGTCTTGAAACAGATGATTACTGCCCGCGAACCACTATCCCCAGAACTTCCTGTCATGACTCTTTCGGCAGGGAAGTTCGATGGAACTCCTAAAAGAGTCAAAGAGTTTTTGGAGGCCTGCATAGTATATTTTACTTTCAGGCACCGGCTGTTTGCCACCAATCAGACTAAGATCGGCTTCATGATATCGAACATGACCGGCAATGCCCTGGCATGGGTTACTCCGCTGGTTATCGGGGCTAACCCCATTTTACACGATTTTGCTGGTTTTCGGAACCTGTTGAAGCAAACCTTTAAGAGGCCCCAGTTGACCTACACCGTCTTTGAGGACCTGTTGGATATCCGACAAGGGTCATCGGATGTCCTATCGTACATTTCAGAGTTCAAGAGATTGGCTTCGGGTGCTGGGTGGTCTGAACAGGCACAATTTTCCATATTCCGGCGAGGCCTCAAGGAGGAAATTAAGGACAAACTCCCTAGAGCATCCAGACCGCCTTCTTTTCCGGATTTGCTCTCCGCAGCCTTACAAATTGAATATAGACTGCAGGAGCGACGATCAGAGCGTCGGAAACAACAAACTACTGTTCATTTTGCCGATCCCGCCTCATCCTCCACCGTCTCCTCCTCTCCTTCCCATACTTCAGACGAACCCATGCAGATTGGATCTACTAGAGGACCTCTATCCGCTGCTAAAATAAGAAGAAGGAAGGAGAAGGGTCTATGTGCCTATTGTGGGTCGGATCAACATCTCCTCAAGGAATGTACCTAATTTCCTCAGAAACGGCAGGGAAATGGTTTCCCTCGGCACCAGTAGGGACCTGGTTCTGAGGGACTTCCGATTCATCCACCAGTCCCTATGTTTCTCTCTCAATTTCGGCTCCTTACATCCCCGAGGATTCCAGGCTTATGGTTTTACCTGTTCTTATTGAGGTCAACGGCAGGGCAGTTGAGTGCCTTGCATTTCTGGACTGCGGGGCCGCCGGAAATTTTGTCGACATCATCTGGACCAAAAAGATGGGTCTCCGCACACTGCCTCGCAAAGAAGATCAAAAGGTTGAAGGGGTCGACGGTTCTCCTCTCTCTTCAGGACCCATTACTCACACCACTGAGGACCTATCGGTTACCATTTTTCAACATTCCCAGACAATCCGGTTCGACATTATTCGAGCTGCTCATTTTCCGGTTATTCTTGGCATCACATGGTCAGAAAGCATAACCCTCATGTCAATTGGGCGGACAATCAGCTGAATTATTGTTCCTCCTACTGCAAGCTTAACTGTTTTTCTGACGACGGTCTTCCTCAGATTGTTACAGGGTCTACCAAACAGCTGGCTTGGGTTCATGCTCTACCTCTGTACTGTTCCCCTTACTTGGAGGTGTTTATCGAAAGAAAGCCAGCGACCTTACCTCCCCATAGGCCAGAAGATTGTACCATAGACCTAGAACCTAATGCTCTGGTTCCCTTCTGTAGGATGTTCTCTTTAACTCAAGCAGAAAGAAAGGTTCTAAGAGATTATCTTGATGCCAATGTTCAGAATGGGCTCATTCAACCTTCCAAGTCTCCTGCCGGGGCTTCTTTGTTCTTTGTCAAGAAGAGGGACTCTACTGACCTGCGCCCTTGTATCGATTACCGAGGCCTCAACAAGGTTACCATCCGTGATCGGTATCCCATGCCATTAATACATGAGATCATCGAAGCTGTTCAAGGTGCACGTTGGTTCACCAAATTAGACCTCAGAAATGCATATCATTTGTTACGCATCGCCAAAGGAGATGAATGGAAGACCGCCTTTCGCACTCCGTTCGGCTTATTTGAGTACCGAGTCATGCCCTTCGGTTTGGTGAATGCTCCTGCTGTTTTTCAACAGTTTATGGACCGGCTGTTTTCAGACTTATTGTCTGTCTCCATGATCATATACCTGGACGACATCCTGATATATTCTGGCAATCTAGAGGATCACAAAACCCATGTCCAACAAGTTCTGGAAAGGCTTAAAGACAACCAACTCCTTGTCAAACCAGAGAAGTGTGTTTTTGCTGCTACTTCAGTGCCCTATCTAGGGTATCACCTTTCTGAAAGAGGTATCTCCGTGGATCCCAGCAAGGTAGCAGCTATTCTGGACTGGCCTCTCCGACATCGATCAAAGAGGTCCAAAGGTTTCTCGTGCTCTCTAATTTCTACCGCACATTCATCCCAAACTTCTCTGAAGCAGTCCTCCCTATAACTCGTCTACTCAAGAAAGTCAACAATCCCTTTCGCTGGACTTCCGAAGCAGAACAGAGTTTTCACGATCTCAAGAACCTCTTTTGTACTGCTCCCATTTTGCACCATCCTGACCAGAGCAGACAGTTCATCGTCAAGACTGACGCCTCGGCCATGGCCATTGGAGCTGTTCTGCTACAAGTGTTCGAAGGACGGGAGCACCCCATTTGTTACCTCTCTAAGACGTTGACTCCCAGCCAACTCAACTACTCCGTACTGGAAAAAGAATTGCTGGCCATTAAACAAGCATGTGAGACTTGGCGACATCTACTGATGGGAGCTAGGCAGACCGTTATCATCAGAACGGACCATAAGAATCTCAAGGTTCTGCAGAATATGGAGTGTGTCAACTCCAGGCAGGCCCGTTGGGCATATTTCTTTGCCCAATATGATCTGCAAATTACTTACTTGCCTGGAACCAACAATACGCTTGCGGATGCTCTCTCTAGGAAGGGTCCCAAATGTGAGGAGAAAAGACATACTCCAGAGCCGATGTTCCACAGGAATAGGATCCTGAATGTTGCCAATACCTTTTTGCAAGAGGTTCGAGCTGGTGTGGCTTCGGAAGGTACTGTTCCACAACCCAGAGGAGAGATACCCTACACCAAAAAGGAGGGTTTGCTATACCTCAACCATCGGTTATACATACCTTCCGGTCCATTACGTCTCAAGATCATAAATTGATGTCATGATTCACTCACTGCAGGCCATCGAGGAAAGCTTAATACCACTGAATCTATCACTCGTTCTTTTCTTTGGCCAGAACTCAAGAAGGATGTTGAGGAATACATACTCAGTTGCCCAGTTTGTGCCATGACTAAATCCATAACATATTTCATCGTGGAACTTCCTGTTTCCAATTCCTGCACATGTATTATGGTTACAGTTGACACCATGACCAAACTGGCTCATTTTTCCCCATTGCCTGGTCTACCTACCGCAACCGAGATGGCTGAAGTTTTCGCCCAGGATATTTTCCGTCTTCATGGTCTCCCTGACAAGATCATCTCTGATCGTGGCAGCCAATTCATCTCGAAGTTTTGGAAGGGTCTTTGTTCTCGCCTAGGTATGGAACGTGCCCTGTCTTCTGGTTTCCACCCACAGACTAACGGTCAAACTGAGTGCCTTAACGCCACCTTAGAACAGTACCTTAGAAGCTACAGCAATCGTCTTCAGGACAATTGGGTTTCTTTGCTTCCTACGGCGGAGTTTACCTATAATAACTCATCTCATACAGCCATTGGACTCTCTCCTTTCTTTTGCACCTATGGGGTACACCCAAGATCTCTTCTTCCCTACATTCCGTCACCCACCAATTCCCCGACGGCTGAAGAGGTTCTGCAGTCTATTTCTGATGCACACGTCACTGCCAGAAGGTGCTTGGAGAAGAGTCGCCAATACAACAAAATCCAAGCGGACAAACATCGTAGGCCTTGCCCTGATTGGAAGGAAGGGGACAAGGTTTGGCTGTCCACCAGATTTTTGCCGCGATGGGTTCACCCTTCTAAACTTTCTCCTCGCTTTTTGGGTCCTTTTCCCATTCTTTCCAAAATAAATCCTGTTACCTTTCGGCTTAAACTACCTTCTTACCTCAGCCGCATTCATCCTGTCTTCCATGCTTCTCTTCTCAAACCTTTTATTCCGGACGTCCACCAGAGAGCTGTCCCCGACCAGCCTTTTCCT
This sequence comes from Ambystoma mexicanum, assembly GCF_040938575.1. NCBI lineage: Eukaryota > Metazoa > Chordata > Amphibia > Caudata > Ambystomatidae > Ambystoma > Ambystoma mexicanum. Next base: position 857,839,439 of record NC_090922.1, on the reverse strand, counting down.
CAGGTGGATTCCTCTATGGAATATGAGGTCTCCACTTTGCGTGACTCCCGCCACTACCGTGGTAGGTTGGAATATTTGGTGTCCTGGAAGGGTTACCCTAGGTCGGAGGACTCGTGGGAACCAGCTTCCAACATTCATGCCCCTCGATTGTTGCCTCGGTTTCATGCCCACTTCCCCTTTAAGCCGGGGGTTCTGCGCTCTAGGGGGGGGCATACTGTCATCCACCGTCCTGTTTGGGGTTTGTATCCACGTTGGCGGCTACGCGCTGGAAGGGCGAGCGGAGGTTCCACTACGTGATTTCTCCTCAACGCACCCTACGGTCTAGTGGTTTTCCAACATGGCGCCGCTGGGAAGTATTTCTTTCCTTCTCTCCCAGCGATCGCCGTGTTGCAACCCCCTTCACTGCGCTAGCACGCATCTTTGGGTTTACACACTAGTTTTCCAGCCTCAACCGCCCCGGTCTCTTCCTTGTTTCTTCGGTCTGCCTCCCTCGGACCACCTATCCTTTTCTCTCCCCTCCTACCTCTGCCTTGCCTCTCCTTCCCGCTCTCTCCTTGCCTCTCGGCTTGTTTTCTCCTGCAGCGCGTAGCCCCTCCGCGCCTGCCTTCTCTGCCTTACCTTCAGCTGCGCTGTCTTCCAGCCGCCTCGGTTTCTGTTGCTCTGGAGTAGTTTTCTCCGCTGGTTCTCTTTCCAGTGGCTCTCCCTCTCTCCGGTTCCTTCTCTACTTTGGATATCCGGCTTCGCCTGTTCCCATCAGCTACCTACCTCAAGAACGCCACTTCAGCTGCTTGCTCCGGACCTTCTCAAGCTGCCTCACTCATCGGAGGGTTTTTTCTGCCTGAACAGGCTTTTTCCCTTCGCTACTGTCTGATCGCGGGAAGGAGGCCCCAGGTTTGCTACACTTTAACGCTCACTGTGGGTTCCTCTTGAGACAGATACGTTCTACACAAAAAAGAGAAGTACTATCTCTCTCACAGGCAACTGCAACCGGAGGACTTGGAATCAGGTGAGGAGAGTGGGGAGAAACGGGAGTTGGCGGAATCATCCAGATGGGACAACACTCTGCTCTCAAAAGTGAAAGATGTGAAAGACTCTTGATGCAACGAGCATTTCCCACTCTTTGCCCTGGGGGTGAGAGGGCTGCTTTCTGCCTTTAACACCCTCAATTTTGGAGTGGCTGGCTCCACCACTGAGAATGAGGGCCTAATCCTGGTCAGAAACGGGCAGAGGTCTGCGCCCTGCGTCCTCCACGTGTCCCTAACGCTCCCAAATGCGACCACAGCCCTTACGGGCACAGCCCTGTGTCCAGTGCAGCCTCTATGGTGCAGCCACCCAGGTAGCTTAGGGTTAGGATATGTGCTCTTCAACATAAGCCTGGCCAACCAGGCCCCGGAGAGTGTCACAGCATGCCCTGTAATCCCCTAGTGATGGTGGCCTTGTTGACGATGATCTTGCTGGAATACTGATGCCTTTTTTCCACCCAGAAGCCAGAAGCCCCAGAAGCCTAGTGAAATGAAGGGGTGTGCACATCTCACTGGCCTCTGTTTACCCTCTGGCTAACTGAAATTAGTTCTGGGCTCTCCAGGCAAATGTATCCATTCGGCAGAGAGCTAGGAATAGGAAGGCTCTTACTGCAGGCACGGTGGGGGAAGAGTCAGAGAGCTACATGCCTGAGGCATCTTTCCTCCTCCTTCGCTCATTGTGTTCCCTAACTTCTAACTCTCTGCCAGGCTAGGCCAGGCCCTGTTTCTTTTACTGCCAACCCCCCTAGCCCCTCGTCTTCCACCTACTTCCCGCTCTATTATGCCTTATCCTTTTTTGCTCTCTTCTATGGCCCTTTGAAAAGGAATGCAGGCCTAGCTAAGCCTCATGAAGGAAACCTACCAACAAAAGATGCATTCCTCGCTTATGCGAGGTGCTGTGAGACGAGTAAGAAGGGCTGAAGGGGTGATTGGGTTGTTGAGTCGGGAAGCACCAGAGGCGTAGCCAGGATTGTCTAGCAAATGGGGCCTGATGCTAATGTAGTTGGGCCCACTGCACTGACAAAAATATCTGTAAATTCCCACAGAGCGCTGCTGAGTGGGCATTTAGAGATTTTGGATGGGCCTTGCCCCTCAGGCCCTACCATGCCTACGCCTCTGCTCTCTCCCCCAGGGCAAAGAGTTGGAAAGGCTCGCTACAGCAAGAGTCTTTCAAATCTTTCACTTTTGAGAGCAGAGTGTTTACATTTAAAAATCTTGAACAAGCAGCAATACCAAAGCATACAGTAGTAGAGGACAGAAGACTGCCCTGCGCATATCTGTACACCCCAATGACAAAGGCAAAGATTTAACTGTCCTGCTTAGCTATTAGTGGCTGACACCTCACAATGAGTATCATCTCTCCGTGAAGCAAAACATCCTCTGAATTGGGGTGAAAGATAGATCTAATGTGCCAAAGGAAGGCAACATGGAAATTCAGTTTTCTGCCCTCATAGGAAGGAGGGTCGACAGCCCAATGGGTAATGCACCTACTGCAGCCTCCTATGTGTAGCCAGTAGGCGACACATTCAGTTGCTGGTGAGATGCTGATACAGGTTTGTTTGCTATGCAGGGGCCGGGGGTCACCTCACAGCGACTCGAGAAGGTGTCCTGTTTGAGTCCCAGTGCAAATATCTTATCAACTTTGACCCGTAGGTTACACTTTTTCCCGTCATTTTTCCATTCAGTTGGGGCCAGAGAGACAAGCTTTTCTATGGGCGTTACCAATGCCATAGTGCAGAAAACAAAGGCACAATTGTCAGTAGGAATGCAGGTATTGAAGGGGCATTAGCTGTTGGCTGATTGCATAGGGCAATTCATACCCATTTTGAAAAGAAAAAAAAGTTTTTTAAAAAAACCATGCCCAGCAGATTCCAGACATTGGATTAGAAGTCAGGTCTCCAGCATCCCAAGACCAAGCACTTACCACTTGAGCCACTGGTGGCTGTGCCTCTAAGTGCTGCTTTTGGGCGCGTATATCTTTCTTCTGCATGCCCCTGTGAACATACCCATTTGCATTGTGAAACATGTTCACTGAAGAAAATGAGGATAGAACATCTGGCTCCCCAGCTCCACCAAATACCAGCGAACTGCAGTGGCCTAGAGGTTAAGTGCTTGCGTTACAGGACTGGGGGCCTGGGTTCGAGTTCTGCTTTTGGCACTTAAACAGAATAGTGGGCTAATCTCCTTTTACAGTTGCTGTGGAACATAGCAGAGAAGTGGGACTGTGGAAGTGAGGGAGTGCAGGCTAAAGGAGGAGGTGGGGCACGCTAAAGGAGGAGGTAGGGCAGGCTAAAGGGAGAGGTAGGGGCAGATGCTGGGGTCCCTATGGAGAGGAGGTGGGGCTGGCTGAGTCAGGGTAGGTCTGGAAGGGTATGGCGTAGGTTCCCTGGTAAAGGAAGGGAGGAACAAAGTATAGAGGAGGCCAGGAAGGGGAGGGTATAAAGGAGGAGCAGGTTATGCTAAAGGGTAGTGCCGGATGAGAAAAAAATGTCAGCCCTTTGTGGGGTCCATTTCATCCTCCACTGGGCACTCTTTTTCTCCCCTCCTCAATGGCCCCTTTCCCCACATTAGGATCCTCCTTTACACCCCCCCTCCACTATTCAGGGACCTGTGTTCCCCCTCACACTGTACCCAGGCCCCACTTTATCCTACATCCCCATGCGCAGCACAGTCTTCTGTCCTCTGCTACTCTATGCTTTCTTATTGCTGCTTGTTCATGATTCCTAAATGTAAACGCTCTGCTCTCAAAAGTGAAAGATTTAAAAGCCTTTTGATGCAACGAGCATTTCCCACTCTTTGCCCTGGGGGTGAGAGGGCTGCTTTCTGCCTTTAACACCCTCAATTTTGGAGTGGCTGGCTCCACCACTGAGAATGAGGGCCTAATCCTGATCGGAAACGGGCAGAGGTCTGCGCCCTGTGTCCTCCATGCGTCCCTAATGCTCCCAATCGTGACCACAGCCCTTACGGGCACAGCCCTGTGTCCAGTGCAGCCTCTATGGTGCAGCCACACGTGTAGCTTAGGGTTAGGATATGTGCTCTTCAACATAAGCCTGGCCAACCAGGCTCCGGAGAGTGTCACAGCATGCCCTGTAATCCCCTAGTGATGGTGGCCTTGTTGATGATGATCTTGCTGGAATACTGATGCCTTTTTTCCTCCCAGAAGCCCCAGAAGCCTAGTGAAATGAAGGGGTGTGCACCTCTCACTGGCCTCTGTTTACCCTCTGGCTAATTGAAATTAGTAATGGGCTCTCCAGGCAAATGTATCCATTCGGGAGAGAGCTAGGAATAGGAAGGCTCTTTCTGCAGGCACGGTGTGGAAGAGTCAGAGAGCTACATGCCTGAGGCATCTTTCCTCCTCCTTCGCTCATTGTGTTCCCTAACTTCTAACTCTCTGCCAGGCCAGGCCCTGTTTCTTTTACTGCCAACCCCCCTGACCCCTCGTCTTCCACCTACTTCCCGCTCTATTATGCCTCCTCCTTTTTTGCTCTCTTCTATGGCCCTTTGAAAAGGAATGCAGGCCTAGCTAAGCCTCATAAAGGAAATCTACCAACAAAAGATGCATTCCTCGCTTATGGGAGGTGCTGTGAGACGAGTAAGAAGGGCTGAAGGGGTGATTGGGTTGTTGAGTCGGGAAGCACCAGAGGCGTAGCCAGGATTGCCCTGCAAATGGGCCTGATGCTAATGTAGTTGGGCCCACTGCACTGACAAAAATATCTGTAAATACCCACAGAGCGCTGTAGGATAAAGTGGGCCCTGGGTACGGTGTGAGGGGGAGAATAGTACCCTGAATAGTGGAGGGCGCGGGGTGTAAAAGAGGGTCCTAATGTGGGGAAAGGGGCCATTGAGGAGGGGAGAAAAATGGTGCCCAGTGGAGGATAGAATGGACCCCACAATGGGCTTATATTCTTTTCCTCATCCACCACTACCCTTTAGCATAACCATTCTCCTTTTTTATACCCTCCACTTCCTGGCCTCCTCTATGCTTTCTTCCTCCCTTCCTTTACCAGGGATCCCACGCCATGCCCTTCTAGACCTACCCTACCCCACCTCCTCTCCACAGGGACCCCTGCATCTGCCCCTACCTCTCCCTTTAGCCTGCCCCACCTCCTTCTTTAGCCTGCACTCCCTCACTTCCACTTCACTGCTATGTTCCACAGCAACTGTACATGGAGATTACCCCACCATTCTGTTTAAGTGCCGAAAGCAGGACTCGAACCCAGGCCCCCAGCGCTGTAATGCAAGCACTTATCCTCTAGGCCACTGCAGTTAGCTGGTGTTTTGTGGAGCTGGGGGGCCAGATGTTCTATCCTCATTTTCTTCAGTGAACATGTTTCACAATGCAAATGGGTATGCTCAGAGGGGCATGCAGAGGAAAGATATATACGCTCAACTCAAAAGCAGCACATAGAAGCACAGCCACCAGTGGCTCAAGTGGTACGTGCTTGGTGTTGGAATGATGGAGACCTGAGTTCTAATCCAATGTCTGGATACTGCTGGGCGTGTTTTTTTTTAACTTTTTTTTTCTTTTCAAAATGGGTATGAATTGCCCTGTGCGATCAGCCAACAGCTAATGCCCCTTCAATACCTGAATTCCTACTGACAATTGTGCCTTTGTTTTCTGCATTATATCCTTGGTAACGCCCATAGAAAAGCTTGTCTCTCTGGTCCCAACTGAATGGAAGAAACAAGGGGAAAAAGTGTAACCTATGGGTCATGGTTGATAAGATATTTGCACTGGGACTCAAACAGGACACCTTCTCGAGGCGCTGTGAGGTGACCCCCGGCCGCTGCATAGCAAACAAACCTGTATCAGCATCTCACCAGCAACTGAATGTGTCACCTACTGACGACACATAGGAGGCTGCAGTAGGTGCATTAACCCATTGGGCTGTCGACCCTCCTTACTCTGTAGGCAGAAAACGGAATTTCCATGTTGCCTTCCTTTGGCACATTAAATCTATCTTTCACCCCAATTCAGAGGATGTTTTGCTTCACGGAGAGATGATGCTGTCATGATGCCTACCCCCGGAGCACCAGGCCAGGCCCAGCACCCCCGGGAGCAGGCATCATGCCCCCGGGTAAAAGCCCAGAGGCTCCTTATAGGGGCTCTTTGGACTCTGTCCTGGCGCCATTGGCGCCAGGCTCATGTTGGACATCAGTCCTGGCGCCATAGGCGCCAGGCTCATAAAGGAAGGTGTTTTGTGCACTTACCTGATGCAGACCATGCTGCAAGATTCAGGCCTCCCTGAGACCTGAAAGGGACTATTTTTTCAGTGGGACTATTTTGCCACTCGGGCGTGGCCAGGGAAGGATACTTACTTGGAACTACTTTGGTGGCTATTTAAGCCACGCCCAGACAGTAGCTCACGCTTCGTGTTGTTCTGCATCCAAGCAGCTGAACGCTCACCGTGTCTGCTCCTGCATCTGGTCTCCAGCCATGCCCGCCTCGATCCTAGAATACTTGGAAGGAAAGAAGAGAAGAGAAAGGTGAAAACCAAGAATTTATCAAACTTCTTACCTGCATCCGGAACCTTCACGCCAGCGTTCCTGAGAAAAGACTTTCATTTAAAAGAACCGCGTTGCTCGCTGCAGCGCCGCGCTTCACTCACCTGTCCTCGGGAGTTCTTCTGGCTCCACCGCGACTGTCTGCACCGGTCGCCACATCTCTGCGCCTAGGGGAGAGAAGAAGAGACAAAAGGTGAGCAGAAGGAACATATGAGGAAAGCCTTATTGTCCGCCATAACACTTACCGGTCTTCTGTTGGTGGACCATTCCTCATTTCGAGTCGGCGCCGCTTCGTTGGCAGGTACCGCACCCCGGCCCCTAAGGGGAAAGGACAAAAGACATTACTGGAGGAATGTAAAGACATTAAGAGGGATCGCCCCCATCGCTAACTCACCTGAGTTTACCATCGGCAATTCAATCCCTCAACGCATCGCCTTCATTCTGCACCTGAAATAAAGGACAGATCACAGGTTAGGAAGGCAACAGAAAAGGAGGCTCTACACTTGAACTTCTGTAATCTTCATACTTACGGCGTTCCGCTCGGAAAAGTCAAGTGGATTTTGCCAGCGCCATTCTGAAAACCAGTGAAGTAACTGGACAAACACGCGCTCCTGCACCAGAAGCAGGATGGAGAGTTCATCCTTTCAAACCATAAGGTGAGCTTCAACCGGGGATTTCGGAGGAAGTTAGAGAAGAACTAAGGGGGCAAGGGGGAGCAAGCACACTATTCTGCAGACTGTTAATCCTCTTTCTCATCTGCAGAAGGATATTCCTACGGGCCAGACAAGCAAGATTTGAGGGTCCTGTTCAGTCGGTGTTCCGAGTTCTGCGCATAACGCTCGAAGAGGCCACAGCAACCCAAACTAGACCAGCGCCTCCGTGGGAGTCAGGTGAGCGTTACAGAACGCGAAGCCTTCCTACAAATTCCCACCCAGGCGCTATGGAAACTTCTGAGACTGATCAGTTGGCCCAACTACTGGGGGAATTACGGGCCGAAGTACACGCCGCTCGTCAAGAGACTAATGCTCTCAGGAGGGAAGTGATTGTATCAAAGGAAAGAACTGATGACCTGGCTAGACAGTTTTTGCAAGGTCAAGCTGGACACACTCCTCTACCCGGTTCCGGGGGGAACCCCGCTCCTGTGGTTCCCAGTAAACCTGTGCAGATTAATCTACCTGGAAAAATGCCGCTGGCCCCACCCGAACGCTTTGCTGGGGACCCCAAACGATTCGCCGTATTCATGAATCAGTGTCGTTTGCACTTCCTATGCAGACTTGGGGCCTTCCCTAATGACCAGACCAAGGTAGCCTTTGTAGTGTCATATCTCAGCGGCTGTGCTGCCGACTGGTCAGTTCCACTGGTTACTCAAGATGACCCGATTCTCCGTGATTTTCAAGGATTTCAAGCAAGCATGGAAAGGTTATTTGCTCGACACTCTCAGGGGCAGGCTCTGGATGACAAACTCCTATCCCTGTGACAGGGCAATCAGGACCTCCTATCCTACATTGCAACCTTTAATAGACTAATTGTGGAAACTGGGTGGCCAGAGGATAAAAGAATCACGTTATTTTATCGAGGTCTACGCGGAGAACTTAAAGATGTCCTGGCCCAAGTTGTAAATCCGCCCCAAGAATGCACAGAATATATAGACTTAGTGGTCCAATTGGATCACAGACTTCAAAACAGAAAAGCAGATCGGTCCAAGTTTGAGACCCGGGTGTTGGTCAAGACCCACGCTAACCCCAAGGGTGCTGATGTCTCTGAGCCTATGCAAATCGGAGGGGTTAAAGGACCTTTAACTCAAAAAGAACGTGAAAGAAGATGGCAGATGCAATTATGTCTTTATTGTGGGTCCTCTGGACACTTTCTACGAGATTGCCCGGCAAAACCGCCCAAGAAGGTGGTAGGAGCCGCTGATAAAAACCATGAAGACTCTGTTTCGGGAAACGCCCACGCCCGACAAGCGTAGGAGTCCGCTTGCCGAGCTTGAAAACTAACTCTCAGACCTTGCATTTCATTGTGCCAATGGTCCTTGTAGATCCGGAACAGCCTAAGCGGTTGCATGCAATAAAGGCATACATCGATAGTGGGGCTATAGGAAATTATGTGGATCGTGAATTGGTCTCTAGGATTAACCTCCCTCTGCGTCCTAAAACCAGCAAAGCTGTCATCACCACAGTCGATGGAACCGAAATTGCCTCTGGACCGGTAACACATTCCACTGCTGAGGTGACACTTATAGGTCCGGACGGCCATCGGGAGGCAGTTGTGTTTGATGTAATCAAGGCTCCACAGTTTCAGGTTATTCTCGGAATCCCTTGGTTAGAGACACATAATCCTTGAATTGATTGGCGAGCGAAGAGAATAACCTTCCCGGATTGTGCACAAACCTGCTACCCAGAAAATCTGAAGATTAGTCTATCGTCTGTAACCTCCGTCTCCATGCAACTACCTCCAGAATACCAAGACTTTCAGGACGTCTTCCAAAAGGAACAGGCCAACACGTTACCTCCCCACAGATCGTACAATTGCCAAATCGATCTGGTGCCCGGTGCACAACCCCCTTGTAGCAGGATTTATGCCCTTACTGAACCTGAGAATCTGCATTTGAGACAATATTTAGATCAATACCTAGCCAATGGTTTCATTCGCCCGTCAAAGTCTCCGGCATCCTCGGCTTTGTTCTTCGTGCCCAAAAAAGAAGGCGACCTTAGAACTTGTATCGACTACCGCGCATTGAACCAGATAACTCTTAAAAACCGTTACCCTCTGCCTCTGATCCCTGAACTTTTTGACCAGGTGAAGGACGCTTGCGTATACACCAAGTTAGATCTTCGGGGGGCTTATCATCTGGTGCGAGTAAAAGAAGGCGACGAATGGAAAACGGCCTTCCGTACAAAATATGGATTATTCGAATACCAGGTGATGCCTTTCGGGTTGTGCAAGCGCCTGCTGCCTTCCAATTCTTCATGAACGATGTCCTTCGGGAACTCATCGATGTTTGTGTTGTCGTATATATTGATGACATTCTTGTGTACTCCTCTTCGGAATCTGATCACAGAAAGCATGTCAGGGCCATCCTTGAGAAATTGCGCCAGCACAAACTGTTTGCAAAGCTGGAAAAGTGCGTTTTCCATACCACCGAGGTTGAGTTTCTTGGATTCATCCTGACACCTAAAGGGGTCCGAATGGACTCACGAAAAGTGGATGCCATCCTCAAATGGCCATCACCTAGTTCGGTGAAAGGTGTCCAAAGCATGCTTGGTTTTGCTAATTTTTATCGCAGATTTATCCCCGAATTTTCACGTGTGGTACAACCCTTCACTACACTCTTGCGAAAAAATAAACGCTTCGAATGGACCGAGGAATCTGAACAGGCCTTTCAGGAATTGAAAGCTAAATTCACGTCCGCACCTATTTTGAAGCACCCGCGTCCCGATCTCCCATATGTAGTCGAAACCGACGCATCCAGCTTAGCCATGGGAGCTGTCCTGTCTCAGAGAGACCCTGAAACCAACCAACTGCACCCCGTAGTATTTTGGTCCAGAAAGTTCTCGCCGCCTCAGGTAAATTATGCAATCACCGACAAGGAATTATTAGCCATTAAGTCCGCGTTTAAGGCTTGGCGGCATTATCTTCTTGGCGCCAGGCATACCATCACCGTGATCACTGATCACCAAAACTTACAATATTTAAAAACTGCCAAGGCTCAATCGTCACGTCAGCTCCGATGGGCTTTGTTCTTTGCTGAGTTCGATTTTGCAATCACTTACCGCCCGGCTGTAAGAATGGCAAAGCGGACGCGCTATCTCGAATAGGAATGGGAGAAATAGACACAAACTCTGAACCTGTGCCGATAATTCCCGAACAAAGAATTTTGGAGATAACCTCTTTACAAACCCTTGAAGACATTCAAGCACGGGTAAAACAACTCCTGGACTCTACAGCCTTGCAGGATTGGATCCAAAGGGGGTCTTACTTTTCGGTCAACGATGGCCTACCTTACTTCCAAGGACGCTTATTTCTGCCAGAAAAGGAATTGCAAGAACTGGTTATTTCCCGTCATCATGATACCCTGATGGAAGGACATCCTGGCATTGCCAAAACTGAGGAAAAAATTAAACGACAATTCTGGTGGCCTTCCTGGCGAAAGGATATTAAATCTTTTGTGATGTCCTGTGGAGTTTGCGCCCAAAACAAAGACCAAAAGACAAAACCCGCCCGTCTTCTTCAGCCTTTAGACATTCCACCAGCACCTTGGCACACCTTGTCACTAGATTTTATCACAGACCTGCACCCTTGTAATGGATACCATACTATTCTGGTTGTGGTGGATTTATTTTCCAAGATGGCCCATTTTATTCCGTTGAAAGGATTACCTTCAGCTTCTGTCCTAGCCAAGGAATTCCTCGAAAATATCATCCGTTTGCATGGATTGCCGTCCATACTAGTCTCCGACCGGGGAAGCCAGTTTATTTCTCATTTTTGGAGAAAGTGTTGTCAACTGGCACAAATCGACGTAAGACTCTCAACCAGCCACCACCCACAGACCGATGGTCAGACGAAGAGAACGAACCAGACCCTTGAACAATACCTACGATGTATGTTGCACCAATCGGAGGGTAATTGGAAGGATATTTTATGGGTGGCCGAATATGCATACAATAACTCGGTACACTCTGGAACTGGACAAAGCCCCTTTTATACCCTATATGGACATCACCCTCGTACTTCAGACCTGGACTCACCTCTGAGCCTTGAAATGCCTGCAGTGGACCATTTGCATTCCACGATAACTAAAGCCTTCAAGGATGCAACTGCACATTTGCAACAAGCGAAAGGGAAATACAAAAAGAATGCGGATCTGCATCGGAGTGAGGCGCCTCCATACCAAATAGGGGATCAAGTATGGTTGGCTACCAAACACTTATTGCTCAAGGGACCTCGAACTTTTAATCCAAGGTATTTGGGCCCTTACTCGATCAAAACTATAATTAATCCAGTGGCAGTCAAGCTCGATCTACCAGCTAACATGCGGATTCACCCCGTTTTTCATGTGTCACTTTTGAAACCAGCGCAACCAGGAACCAGATTAATAATGCCACCAGAACCAATCCAGATAGATGGGGAGCCTGAATTCGAGGTGAAGAACATATTGGATTCTAAGATCTCAAAATCAAAACTTTTCTATCTAATTGATTGGAAAGGGTACGGGCCTCAGGAAAGGTCTTGGGAACCCAGCAACCACGTTCATGCACCTCGGCTGGTAAAAAAGTTCCATCGGAATTTCCCAAACAAACCGAAACCTCCAGAGGGAACGACCTTGGGAGGGGCCTTGGGGGGGAGTGCTGTCATGAAGCCTACTCCCGGAGCACCAGGCCAGGCCCAGCACCCCCAGGAGCCCAGCGGCCCCTTATAGGGGCTCTTTGGACTCTGTCCTGGCGCCGTTCGCGTCAGGCTCATGTTGGACATCAGTCCTGGCGCCATAGGCGCCAGGCTCATAAAGGAAGGTGTTTTGTGCACTTACCTGATGCAGACCATGCTGCAAGATTCAGGCCTCCCTGAGACCTGAAAGGGACTATTTTTTCATTGGGACTATTTTGCCACTCGGGCGTGGCCAGGGAAGGATACTTACTTGGAACTACTTTGGTGGCTATTTAAGCCACGCCCAGACAGGAGCTCACGCTTCGCGTTGTTCTGCATCCAAGCAGCTGAATGCTCACCGTGTCTGCTCCTGCATCTGGTCTCCAGCCATGCCCGCCTCGATCCTAGAACACCTGTAAGGAAAGAAGAGAAGAGAAATGTGAAAACCAAGAATTTATCAAACTTCTTACCTGCATCCGGAACCTTCACGCCAGCATTCCTGAGAAAAGACTTTCATTTAAAAGCACTGCGTTGCTCGCTGCAGCGCCACGCTTCACTCACCTGTCCCCGGGAGTTCTTCTGGCTCCACCGCGACTGTCTGCACCGGTCGCCACATCTCTGCGCCTAGTCGAGAGAAGAAGAGACAAAAGGTGAGCAGAAGGAACATATGATGAAAGCCTAATTTTCTGCCATAACACTTACCGGTCTTCTGTTGGTGGACCATTCCTCATTTCGGGTCGGCGCCGCTTCGTTGGCAGGTACCGCACCCCAGCCCCTAAGGGGAAAGGACAAAAGACATTACTGGAGTAGTATAAAGACATTAGAGGGATCGCCCCCATCGCTAACTCACCTGAGTTTACCATCGGCAATTCAATCCCTCAACGCATCGCCTTCATTCTGCACCTGAAATAAAGGACAGATCACAGGTTAGGAAGGCAACAGAAAAGGAGGCTCTACACTTGAACTTTTGTAATCTTCATACTTACGGCGTTCCGTTTGGAAAAGTCAAGTGGATTTTGCCAGCGCCATTCTGAAAACCAGTGAAGTAACTGGACAAACACGCGCCCCTGCACCAGAAGCAGGATGGAGAGTTCATCCTTTCAAACCATAAGGTGAGCTTCAACCGGGGATTTTGGAGGAAGTTAGAGAAGAACGAACGGGGTAAGGGGGGAGCAAGCACACTATTCTGCAGACTGTTAATCCCCTTTCTCATCTGCAGAAGGATATTCCTACGGGCCAGACAAGCAAGATTTGAGGGTCCTGTTCAGTCGGTGTTCCGAGTTCTGCGCATCACGCTCGAAGAGGCCACAGCAACCCAGACTAGACCAGCGCCTCCGTGGGAGTCAGGTGAGCGTTACAGATACTCATTGTGAGGTGTCAGCCACTAATAGCTAAGCAGGACAGTTAAATCTTTGCCTTTGTCATTGGGGTGTACAGATATGCGCAGGGCAGTCTTCTGTCTTCTACTACTGTATGCTTTGGTATTGCTGCTTGTTCAAGATTTTTAAATGTAAACACTCTGCTCTCAAAAGTGAAAGATTTGAAAGACTCTTGCTGTAGCGAGCCTTTCCCACTCTTTGCCCTGGGGGAGAGAGCAGAGGCGTAGGCATGGTAGGGCCTGAGGGGCAAGGCCCACCCAAAATCTGTAAATGCCCACTCAGCAGTGCTGTGTGGGAATTTACAGATATTTTTGTCAGTGCAGTGGGCCCAACTACATTAGCATCAGGCCCCATTTGCTAGACAATCCTGGCTACGCCTCTGGTGCTTCCTGACTCAACAACCCAATCACCCCTTCAGCCCTTCTTACTCGTCTCACAGCACCTCCCATAAGCGAGGAATGCATCTTTTGTTGGTAGATTTCCTTCATGAGGCTTAGCTAGGCCTGCATTCCTTTTCAAAGGGCCATAGAAGAGAGCAAAAAAGGAGAAGGCATAATAGAGCGGGAAGTAAGTGGAAGACGAGGGATCAGGGGGGTTGGCAGTAAAAGAAACAGGGCCTGGCCTGGCAGAGAGGTAGAAGTTAGGGAACACAATGAGCGAAGGAGGAGGAAAGATGCCTCAGGCATGTAGCTCTCTGACTCTTCCCCACCGTGCCTGCAGAAAGAGCCTTCCTATACCTAGCTCTCTCCCGAAAGGATACATTTGCCTGGAGAGCCCAGAACTAATTTCAGTTAGCCAGAGGGTAAACAGAGGCCAGTGAGAGGTGCACACCCCTTCATTTCACTAGGCTTCTGGGAGGAAAAAAGGTTTCAGTATTCCAGCAAGATCATGGTCAACAAGGCCACCATCACTAGGGGATTACAGGGCATGCTGTGACACTCTCTGGGGCCTGGTTGGCCAGGCTTATGTTGAAGAGCACATATCCTAACCCTAAGCTATCTGGGTGGCTGCATCATAGAGGCTGCACTGTACATAGGGCTGTGCCTGTAAGGGCTGTGGTCACGTTTGGGAGTGTTAGGGACACGTGGAGGACGCAGGGCACAGACCTCTGCCCTTTTCCGACAAGGATTAGGCCCTCATTCTCAGTGGTGGAGCCAGCCACTCCAAAATTGAGGGTGTTAAAGGCAGAAAGCAGCCCTCTCACCCCCAGGGCAAAGAGTGAGAAATGCTTGTTGCATCAAGAGTCTTTCAAATCTTTCACTTTTGAGAGCAGAGTGTTTACATTTAGGAATCATGAACAAGCAGCAATAAGAAAACATAGAGTAGCAGAGGACAGAAGACTGCGCTGCGCATGGGGATGGGAGGGCGCGGCGTGTAAAGGAGGGTCCTAATGTGGGGAAAGGGGCCATTGAGGAGGGGAGAAAAATGTTGCCCAGTGGAGGATGGAATGGACCGCACAATGGGCTGACATTTTTTTCTCTTCCGGCACTACCCTTTAGCATAACCTGCCTCCTCCTTTATACCCTCCACTTCCTGGCCTCCTCTATGCTTTCTTCCTCCCTTCCTCTACCAGGGAACCTATGCCATGCCCTTCTAGACCTACCCTGACTCAGCCAGCCCCACCTCCTCTCCACAGGGACCCCTGCATTTGCCCCTACCTCTCCCTTTAGCCTGCCCACCTCCTCCTTTAGCATGCACTCCTTCACTTCCACAGTCCCACTTCTCTGCTATGTTTCACAGCAACTGTACAAGGAGATTACCCCACTATTCCGTTTAAGTGCCAAAAGCAAGACTCGAACCCAGGTCCCCAGCGCTGTAACGCAAGCACTTAACCTCTAGGCTGTTATTTCCCGACAGGAGCTGGATGCAGCAATAAATCAATATAGCAGATCAAATGATGCAGATACAATAATACTCGGGAGCTGGTCAAGTTGCTTCTTATCTCTTTAATCATCGGCGCGAAACTGGCGCCTTAGGCGGTGACCCCGCCTCTTCCTGCCTACTGTGGGGTGCAGCCCACAACAAAAGAACAACAATAGAAATGGGACTTGGCTCCCATTCAAACAGGGTCATTAACATGGATGAGGACACAACATCTCCCCCTCACTTAAAAGAGAACTTAGTTAATTTCTTCTATCCACCTGGTTGGTCTGCGTACTGTCCGTTTTGAGGGGCTTCGCCTCTGTGTCACTGATCTGGCCGTCTGGGTGTTGCTGTCGTCGGCATCACGATGTTCCACTCTATATTCAGATTCTGGATCCGAGGATTCGTCTGTGACCGTGGTGGTTGTGGTTTCATGAGCTGAGTTTCCTTCGAAGACTTTGAAGAACGATGAATTCCTCGTGACGGTTCTATGAGGTCTTGCCGCTGTTATCATGGACCCACTGGTGTGGATCACCGTCAGGGGTTCGGGTCTGAACGCAGGGGTGCCCTTGGTGTTTTGGTCCTGTCGTACCAGTACCACATCACCTACTTGAATCTGACATGGTTTGTCTCCTCTGGTCAAAGTAGGTTTTCATTTTGTCCTTGCTCACTTTGTCACTGGCTCGTGCATCTTCGACGATGGTGGTGGGTGGACAGACATGGGGGTTGTGCGGAAGTCTTGTCCGTATGATTCGGCCAAACATTAGGGTGGCCGGGCATTCGCCGTGGCACTGTGTGGCGTGTTCCGATATTCTCTTAACAGTGTGCAAATGGCTTGCATAAATGATCCATTGGTGATGGAACAGACTTGTAAAGTCCTTTTGAGATTGCTCATGAATTTCTCGGCCATTCCATTGGCTTGGGGATGTAAAGGTGTTATCGTTCTGTGCTGGAATCCCAGATGTTCTGCGAACATTGCAAAATCATGACCGCTGAAGGGCGGCCCATTGTCTGATTTTACGGTCGTGGGGATTCCATAGTCTGCAAATGTCTTATCCAGGGCAGGGATGATGGCCTGGGCGTTGGTTGAGTGTACCAAGTGTACTTCTGAGAAACACGACATTTCATCCACAATGACTAGCACATATTTTCCATTTACTAGGGGTCCAAACATGTCGACGGCCACCTCATCCCATACCTGTAGGGGCATGTCAGACGGCCTTAATGGTGCGGGGAATGTTCTCGGAGCCACCGCTTGGCATGCGAAACCCTTGCTTAGGAGACTCTCCACCCTCTCATCCATTTTTGGGAACCAAACTTTTGTCCGGAGCTGTCTTTTCATGGATACTACTCCGCGGTGCCCCGCATGTGCTATGTCTAGAACTTGATTTTGCAAACTGGATGGGATCACAAGTCTGTTTTCCTTGAGAATCAAACCCTCCGGGGATTGAGACAGGGTGTGGTGTATAAGTTTGAATGTGCGCAGTTGAGATTCCTCTTGGGAGGATAGGCCCGCCTTGTCTCGGTCTTTTATGCGCCATCGGCCTGATTGTATGCACTCCTTCACGATTTGTAGGAGTTTGTCTTCGCTGGTGGCTTCCACTAGTTGGGCTGTGGAAATGTGTTTCGGGAGAGCGTTGTCAATGAGATAGTTGACGTATTGATTTGTTTTAATGGATTGACGCTCTTCTTGAGCTGGCAGAGGGTATCTGGACAGGAAATCTGCTGGATTATTGTCTTTGCCTGGCCTGTGAACGATTGTGAATGAGTACTCCTGTAGTCGTAATCCCCATCGGGCTATGCGAGGTAGCATTTTAGCCGTGGGTTTGCCATAGATCGTGGTGAGCGGCTGGTGGTCCGTGACGACAGTGAAAGGGCGTCCATATAGAAAGAGATGGTAATGTTCGCATGCCCACACGACTGCCAGGCTTTCCTTTTCCGGTTGCGAATATGCACACTCGGCGGGTGATAGGCTTCGGCTTGCATATGCGACTATGCGTTTTGGTGAAGTTGGTGAGGCTCCGGGTCTGGACTGGGCCAGGATGGCTCCAAGGCCGACCGGGCTAGCGTCCACGGTCAGTTCAGTGTCATATGCGGGATCGTAGTAAGCCATGCACGAGGATGATGCGATGTGACGCTTGATCTCTTGAAATGCTTCTTCGCATTCTGGGGTCCACTGGTAGTCTCGATCTTTTCCTGTGAGGAGCCTTAGTAGTGTGCTCACCGATGCAAAATCTTGAATGTGCCGAGTGCAGTAACTGGCCATCCCTAGGAATGAGCGTATGGCTGATGGACATGTGGGAGTAGGGGCGTCTACCAGTGCTTGCACCTTCTCAGGATCTGGGTTCATGCCTTTGTTAGAAAATATATGTCCAAAGAATTTCAATGTTGTTTTGCTGATTTCTCATTTTTTGGGATTGAGAGTGAGGTGGGCGTTTTCTAGTGCCATGCAGACTTTTCTCAAAGTGTCATCGTGACTTTCTTGCGATGTGCCGAAAATGAGAATGTCGTCGCTATAATTTAGACAGTGGCGAATATGCTTGATTATTTGATGAATCTCGTTCTGGAAAATTTCAGCGGCCGAAAATAATCCGAAGCTTAGTCTTTTATACCTGAACAGTCCTAGGTGTGTTGAGAAAGTTGTGATGTATCTTGATGAGGGATGAAGTTCAAGTTGATGGTAACCTTTGTTTAGATCAAGCTTTGAGAACACGGTCGCCCCATGTAATAGATGCATCATGTCAGTCATGCGCGGGGCTAAGTGTTGTTCCCTTTCAATGGCCACATTTGGGGCACGCATGTCCACACAGATGCGTATGCTTGATTTGCTGTCTCTTTTTAAGTACCGGTACTATCGGAGAGACCCAGGGTGTTGGAACGGATGCTGGCTCTATAATGTTCTGTTGTAGCAATGACTGTATTTCATCTTCAACCTGTTGCTGTATGTTAAGCGGGATGCCTCTATAATGTTGAGCAATTGGTGGTACCTGCGGGTTGATGTGTAGCTTGATTTGTCGGTCTTTTAAACGTCCCAGGCCTTTGAAGAGAGATGGGAACATCTTTTGAATCATGTCTTTTGGGCTCGACGTGTAGGCGGACATGATTTGGTACAAGATGCTGATTAGCCCCATTTGTATGGCTGTGCGTAAGCTCAGTATGCTTCTACCTGGGACTTCCCCTTTGATCACGTAGATTTGTACTTTTTGGCTTTGATTTTTGTATTGGCATTTTGAGGTGAACATGCCTTCGCAATCTAGCGGTTTGTTGGAGCCATACGGATATATCAATGTGTCAGCTTTCCGTAGCTCTTTCTTCACCTCAAGTGTTTTGTATACTATGTCGCTTATAACATTGACAGTGGCCCCCGTATCGATTAAGAATTCTAAATTTTGTCCATTGAGTTGCAGCAGCAGTGTTGGGCTATATTCAGCTGCCGTGTTGTTTCCTATGGCATGTACATATGCGCGTTTCCTCTCTCCACTGGAAGATGACGACCTGGCCGTTCTTCTTTCTTGCGGTGATTCATCCAGGTACCTGATTCTTTGTCTTGGCTGGCGGTGCTGAGAGTGATGTCTACTTTTTCGATGGCTAGATGTGTCTCTTCTTTCTTCACGCCACCGAGTGGATGGCACGTGCTCCCTTGACGAGCTGGGTGAGCGCCTCCTGCTGGGTGCGGACGGCTGGCTAACGTGTTTTCGCTGGCTTTCTCGCCGTGGCCTTCTGCCATCTTGTCTCCAGGACTCTCTGTGAGGCTCAGCACTCTGATAGAATTTAATGTTTTTGCACACCGACTGAAAATGGTTCTCACCCCCACATTTGTCGCATTGGTGACCTATTGCAGGACATGGTCCTGTGTGGGGAAACCGAAAACCGCATCTGTAGCATTTCTTTTGTTCTGATGAGTCGGCGTGAGTGCAAATGGGACATACTTGTGCTGCATTGGCTGTTTGCGTGATGGTGATGTTTCCTAGCGACTCAGATTGTAGTGTTAATGCAGCGTCAGCTCTTGCTATTTGCAGTATTTCTTCTAGTGTCCTACTTTTCTGCAGTAGTGTTTTGCGAAATTCGGGGATCCACACCCGGCAATGGCTTGTGATTTGAGGGCCTCTTCTGTGGAGTATCTGTCAAAGTCGCAATATTTGGCTCTTTTCCTCAGTCTCATGACAAAATTATCCATGCTTTCAATTTTATCTTGTATGGTCGTATGAAATATGTCTTTCATAGTCAACATTTCTTAACGGTGCAAAATACGTATTCAAAGAGTCGATGATGCCTTGGAATGAGTCAGTGCTAGAATCAGGCATTTCAAATACTATGTCACGTACCGTAGGGCCCAATGAATGCAGCAAAATGGCTCTTAGGCGACGTTCCTCCCTCACTCCAGAGGCGTCGATGTAGATCTGTAGTTCTTTTAGCCATCTGGCCCATCTGGAAGCCAGGCTGTTCATGCCAGACTTGTCGAAATGTGGCACGGCTTGTAATGGAAGTGACTCAGAGTTACCTTCCTCTTTGTTGCTGCCAGGCCTAGGGGTGGAGCTGGCCTGGGGGCTTTGGATGCGACTATCTGCGGCACCTTCCGACATGGTTGCAGCCACGTGTGGATGACTGTGTCGTGATGTTTTCTGGGTAGGCCTCTCCTTGCAGATCAGCGTGGCCTGTGTCGTCTATGGGAGGTCGAGTCATAGTGGAGACCACGTGGTTTTTACTGGCAGCATTTTCATAGTAATGAGCGTTTTCTCCGTGGCGGTGAAGTCCTTGAAGTTCACCGTGCAGCGTGGCTCCGGATGTGGCCCTCGAACCTCGCTGTGCCACGGTCTAGTGGGTTCGGCTGAGCGTGACAACTCAGTTGAAGATCCTCGTCGCCACTGTTATATCCCGACAGGAGTCGGATGAAGCAATAAATCAATATAGAAGATCAAATGACGCAGATGCAATAATACTCGGGAGCCGGTCAAGTTCTTTCTTATCTCTTTAATCATTGGCGCGAAACTGGCGCCTGAGGCGGTGACCCCGCCTCTTCCTGCCTACTGTGGGGCGCAGCCCACATCAAAAGAACAACAATAGAAATGGGGCTCCCATTCAAACAGGGTCATTAACATGGATGAGGACACAACATAGGCCACTGCAGTTAGCTGGTATTTGGTGGAGCTGGGGGGCCAGATGTTCTATCCTCATTTTCTTCAGTGAACATGTTTCACAATGCAAATGGGTATGCTCACAGGGGCATGCAGAAGAAAGAAATATACGTCCAAAAGCAGTATTTAGAAGCACAGCCACCAGTGGCTCAAGTGGTAAGTCCTTGGGCTTGGGATGCTGGAGACCTGAGTTCTAATCCAATGTCTGGAATCTGCTGGGCATGTTTTTTTTTTCTCTCTTTTCAAAATGGGTATGAATTGCCCTGTGCGATCAGCCAACAGTTAATGCCCCTTCAATAAATGCATTCCTACTGACAATTGTGCTTTTGTTTTCTGCACTATGGCCTTGGTAAAGCCCATAGAAAAGCTTGTCTCTCTGGCCCCAACTGAATGGAAAAAACGAGGGGAAAAAGTGTATCCTCCGGGTCATGCTTGATAAGATATTTGCACTGGGACTCAAACAGGACACCTTCTTGAGGCGCTGTGAGGTGACCACCGGCCCCTGCATAGCAAATAAACCAGTATCAGCATCTCACCAGCAACTGAATGTGTCGCCTACTGGCTACACATAGGAGGCTGCAGTAGGTGCATTAACCCATTGGGCTGTCGACCCTCCTTCCTCTGAGGGCAGAAAACTGAATTTCCATGTTGCCTTCCTTTAGCACATTATATCTATCTTTCACTCCAATTCAGAGGATGTTTTGCTTCACGGAGAGATGATACTCATTGTGAGGTGTCAGCCACTAATAGCTAAGCAGGTCAGTTAAATCTTTGCCTTTGTCATTGGGGTGTTCTGATAAGCGCAGGGCAGTCTTCTGTCCTCTACTACTGTATGCTTTGGTATTGCTGCTTGTTCAAGATTTTTAAATGTAAACACTCTGCTCTCAAAAGTGAAAGATTTGAAAGACTCTTGCTGTAGCAAGCCTTTCCCACTCTTTGCGCTGGGGGAGAGAGCAGAGGCGTAGGCATGGTAGGGCCTGAGGGACAAGGCCCACCCAAAATCTGTAAATGCCCACTCAGCCGCGCTGTGTGGGAATTTACAGATAATTTTGTCAGTGTAGTGGGCCCAACTAGATTAGCATCAGGCCCCATTTGCTAGACAATCCTGTCTACGCCTCTGGTGCTTCCCGACTCAACAACCCAATCACCCCTTCAGCCCTTCTTACTCGTCTCACAGCACCTCCCATAAGCGAGGAATGCATCTTTTGTTGGTAGATTTCCTTCATGAGGCTTAGCTAGGCCTGCATTCCTTTTCAAAGGGCCATAGAAGAGAGCAAAAAGGAGAAGGCATAATAGAGCGGGAAGTAGGTGGAAGACAAGGTGTCAGGGGGGTTGGCAGTAAAAGAAACAGGGCCTGGCCTGGCAGAGAGTTAGAAGTTAGGGAACACAATGAGCGAAGGAGGAGGAAAGATGCCTCAGGCATGTAGCTCTCTGATTCTTCCCCACCATGCCTGCAGAAAGAGCCTTCCTATTCCTAGGTCTCTCCCGAATGGATACATTTGCCTGAAGAGCCCAGAACTCATTTCAGTTAGCCAGAGGGTAAACAGAGGCCAGTGAGAGGTGCACACCCATTCATTTCACTAGGCTTCTGGGGCTTCTGGGAGGAAAAAAGGCATCAGTATTCCAGCAAGATCATCGTCAACAAGGCCACCATCACTAGGGGATTACAGGGCATGCTGTGACACTCTCCGGGGCCTGGTTGGCCAGGCTTATGTTGAAGAGCACATATCCTAACCCTAAGCTACCTGGGTGGCTGCACCATAGAGGCTGCACTGGACATAGGGCTGTGCCCATAAGGGATGTGGTCGCGTTTGGGAGCGTTAGTGACAAGTGGAGGACGCAGGGCGCAGACCTCTGCCCGTTTCCGACCAGGATTAGGCCCTCATTCTCAGAGGTGGATCCAGTCACTCCAAAATTGAGGGTGTTAAAGGCAGAAAGCAGCCATCTCACCCCCAGGGCAAAGATTGGGAAATGCTCGTTGCATCAAGAGTCTTTCAAATCTTTCACTTTTGAGAGCAGAGTGTTTACATTTAGGAATCATGAACAAGCAGGAATAAGAAAGCATAGAGTAGCAGAGGACAGAAGACTGCGCTGCGCATGGGGATGTAGGATAAAGTGGGCCCTGGGTACGGTGTGAGGGGGAGAATAGGGCCCTGAATAGTAGAGGGCACGGGGTGTAAAGGAGGGTCCTAATGTGGGGAAAGGGGCCATTCAGTAGGGGAGAAAAAGGGTGCCCAGTGGAGGATGGAATGGACCCCACAATGGGCTCACATTTTATTCTCATCCGGCACTACCCTTTAGCATAACCTGCCTCCTCCTTTATACCCTCCACTTCCTGGCCTCCTCTATGCTTTCTTTCTCCCTTACTTTACCAGGGAACCTACGCCATGCCCTTCTAGACCTACCCTTACTAAGCCAGCCCCACCTCCTCTCCACAGGGACCCCTGCATCTGCCCCTAACTCTCCCTTTAGCCTGCCCTACCTCCTCCTTTAGCGTGCCCCACCTCCTCCTTTGGCCTGCACTCCCTCACTTCCACAGTCCCACTTCTCTGCTATGTTCCACAGCAACTGTACAAAGAGATTACCCCACTATTCCGTTTAAGTGCCGAAAGCACGACTCAAACCCAAGCCCCCAGCACTGTAACGCAAGCACTTAACCTCTAGGCCACTGCAGTTAGCTGGTATTTGATGGAGCTTGGGGGCCAGATATTCTATCCTCATTTTCTTCAGTGAACATGTTTCACAATGCAAATGGGTATGCTCACAGGGGCATGCAGATGAAAGATATATACGTCCAAAAGCAGCATTTAGAAGCACAGCCATCAGTGGCTCAAGTGATAAGTGCTTGGTCTTGGGATGCTGGAGACCTGAGTTCTAATCCAATGTCTGGATTCTGCTGGGCATGTTTTTTTTTTCTCTCTTTTCAAAATGGGTATGAATTGCCCTGTGCGATCAGCCAACAGTTAATGCCCTTTCAATACCTGTATTCCTACTGACAATTGTGCCTTTGTTTTCTGCACTATGGCCTTGGTAACGCCCATAGAAAAGCTTGTCTCTCTGGCCCCAACTGAATGGAAAAAACGAGGGGAAAAAGTGTATCCTACGGGTCATGCTTGATAAGATATTTGCACTGGGACTCAAACAGGACAGCTTCTCGAGGCGCTGTGAGGTGACCACCGGCCCCTCCATAGCAAACAAACCAGTATCAGCATCTCACCAGCAACTGAATGTGTCGCCTACTGGCTACACATAGAAGGCTGCAGTAGGTGTATTAAACCATTGGGCTGTCGACCCTCCTTCCTCTGAGGGCAGAAAACTGAATTTCCATGTTGCCTTCCTTTGGCACATTAGATCTATCTTTCACTCCAATTCAGAGGATGTTTTGCTTCACGGAGAGATGATACTCATTGTGAGGTGTCAGCCACTAATAGCTAAGCAGGTCAGTTAAATCTTTGCCTTTGTCATTGGGGTGTTCTGATAAGCGCAGGGCAGTCTTCTGTCCTCTACTACTGTATGCTTTGGTATTGCTGCTTGTTCAAGATTTTTAAATGTAAACACTCTGCTCTCAAAAGTGAAAGATTTGAAAGACTCTTGCTGTAGCAAGCCTTTCCCACTCTTTGCGCTGGGGGAGAGAGCAGAGGCGTAGGCATGGTAGGGCCTGAGGGGCAAGGCCCACCCAAAATCTGTAAATGCCCACTCAGCAGCGCTTTGTGGGAATTTACAGATATTTTTGTCAGTGCAGTGGGCCCAACTAGATTAGCATCAGGCCCCATTTGCTAGACAATCCTGGCTATGCCTCTGGTGCTTCCCGACTCAACAACCCAATCACCCCTTCAGCCCTTCTTACTCGTCTCACTGCACCTCCCATAAGTGAGGAATGCATCTTTTGTTGGTAGATTTCCTTCATGAGGCTTAGCTAGGCCTGCATTCCTTTTCAAAGGGCCATAGAAGAGAGCAAAAAAGGAGAAGGCATAATAGAGCGGGAAGTAGGTGGAAGACGAGGGGTCAGGGGGGTTGGCAGTAAAAGAAACAGGGCCTGGCCTGGCAGAGAGTTAGAAGTTAGGGAACGCAATGAGCGAAGGAGGAGGAAAGATGCCTCAGGCATGTAGCTCTCTGACTCTTCCCCACCGTGCCTGCAGAAAGAGCCTTCCTATTACTAGCTCTCTCCCGAATGGATACATTTGACTGGAGAGCACATAACTAATTTCAGTTAGCCAGAGGGTAAACCGAGGCCAGTGAGAGGTGCACACCCCTTCATTTCACTAGGCTTCTGGGGCTTTCTGGGGTGGAAAAAAGGCATCAGTATTCCAGCAAGATCATCGTCAACAAGGCCACCATCACTAGGGGATTACAGGGCATGCTGTGACACTCTCCGGGGCCAGGTTGGCCAGGCTTATGTTGAAGAGCACATATCCTAACCCTAAGCTACCTGGGTGGCTGCACCATAGAGGCTGAACTGGACATAGGGCTGTGCCCGTGAGGGCTGTGGTCGCGTTTGGGATCATTAGGGATGCGTGGAGGAAGCAGGGCGCAGACCTCTGCCTGTTTCCGACCAGGATTAGGCCCTCATTCTCAGTGGTGGAGCCAGCCACTCCAAAATTGTGGGTGTTAAAGGCAGAAAGCAGCCCTCTCACCCCCAGGGCAAAGAGTGGGAAATGCTTGTTGCATCAAGAGTCTTTCAAATCTTTCACTTTGAGAGCAGAGTGTTCACATTTAGGAATCATGAACAAGCAGCAATAAGAAAGCATAGAGTAGCAGAGGACAGAAGACTGCGCTGCGCATGGGGATGTAGGATAAAGTGTGCACTGGGTACTGTGTGTGGGGGAGAATAGGGCCCTGAATAGTGGAGGGCACGGGGTGTAAAGGAGGGTCCTAATGTGGGGAAAGGGGCCATTGAGGAGGGGAGAAAAAGGGTGCCCAATGGAGGATGGAATGGACCCCACAATAGGCTGACATTTTTTTCTCATCCGGCAATACCCTTTAGCATAACCTGCCTCCTCCTTTATACCCTCCACTTCCTGGCCTCCTCTATGCTTTCTTTCACCCTTCCTTCGAACCCAGGCCCCCAGCACTGTAACGCAAGCACGTAACCTCTAGGCCACTGCAGTTAGTTTGTATTTGGTGGAGCTGGCGGGGCCAGATGTTCTATCCTCATTTTCTTCAGTGAACATGTAAACACTCTGCTCTCAAAAGTGAAAGATTTGAAAGACTCTTGCTGTAGCGAGCCT
Organism: Ambystoma mexicanum; assembly: GCF_040938575.1. Taxonomy (NCBI): domain Eukaryota; kingdom Metazoa; phylum Chordata; class Amphibia; order Caudata; family Ambystomatidae; genus Ambystoma; species Ambystoma mexicanum. The sequence goes on along the minus strand of NC_090922.1, from coordinate 857,813,943 downwards.
TTCCCACTCTTTCCCCTGGGGGAGAGAGCAGAGGCAGGGTAGGGCCTGAGGGGCAAGGCCCACCCAAAATCTGTAAATGCCCACTCAGCAGCGCTGTGTGGGAATTTACAGATACATTTGTCAGTGCAGTGGGCCCAACTACATTAGCATCAGGTCCCATTTGCTAGACAATCCTGGCTACGCCTCTGGTGCTTCCCGACTCAACAACCCAATCACCCCTTCAGCCTTTCTTACCCGTCTCACAGCACCTCCCATAAGCGAGGAATGCATCTTTTGCTGGTAGATTTCCTTCATGAGGCTTAGCTAGACCTGCATTCCTTTTCAAAGGGCCATAGAAGAGAGTAGAAAAGGTGAAGGCATAATAGAGCGGGAAGTAGGTGGAAGACGAGGGGCAGGGGGGTTGGCAGTAAAAGAAACAGGGCCTGGCCTGGCAGAGAGTTAGAAGTTTGGGAACACAATGAGCGAAGGAGGAGGAAAGATGCCTCAGGCATGTAGCTCTCTGACTCTTCCCCACCGTGCCTGCAAAAAGAGCCTTCCTATTCCTAGCTCTCTCACGAATGGATACATTTGCCTGGAGAGCCCAGAACTAATTTCAGTTAGCCAGAGGGTAAACAGAGGCCAGTGAGAGGTGCACACCCCTTCATTTCACTAGGCTTCTGGGAGAAAAAAAGGCATCAGTTTTCCAGCAAGATCATCGTCAACAAGTCCACCATCACTAGGGGATTACAGGGCATGCTGTGACACTCTCCGGGGCCTGGTTGGCCAGGCTTATGTTGAAGAGCACATATCCTAACCCTAAGCTACCTGAGTGGCTGCACCATAGAGGCTGCACTGGACATAGGGCTGTGCCCGTAAGGGCTGTGGTCGTGTTTGGGAGCGTTAGGGACGTGTGGAGGATGCAGGGCGCAGACCTCTGCCCGTTTCCGACTAGGATTAGGCCCTCATTCTCCGTGGTGGAGCCAGCCACTCCAAAATTGAGGGTGTTAAAGGCAGAAAGCAGCCCTCTCACCCCCAGGGCAAAGAGTGGGAAATGCCTGTTGCATCAAGAGTCTTTCAAATCTTTCACCTTTGAGAGAAGAGTGTTTACATTTAGAAATCATGAACAAGCAGCAATAAGAAAGCATAGAGTAGCAGTGGACAGAAGACTGCGCTGCGCATATCAGTACACCCCAATGACAAAGTCAAAGATTTAACTGACCTGCTTAGCTATTAGTGGCTGACACCTCACAATGATTATCATCTCTCCGTGAAGCAAAACATCCTCTTAATTGGGTTGAAAGATAGATCTAATGTGCCAAAGGAAGGCAACATGGAAATTCAGTTTCCTGCTCTCAGAGGAAGGAGGGTCGACAGCCCAATGGGTAAATGCACCTACTGCAGCCTCCTATGTGTAGCCTGCAGGCAACACATTCAGTTGCTGGTGAGATGCTGATACAGGTTTGCTTGCTATTCAGGGGCCGAAGGTCACCTCACAGCACCTCGAGAAGGTGTCCTGTTTGAGTCCCAGGGCAATTATTGTATCAACCATGACCCGTAGATTACACCTTTTCCCCTTGTTTTTTTCCAGTCAATTGGGGCCAGAGAGACAACCTTTTGTATGGGTGTTACCTAGGCCAGAGTGCAGAAAACAAAGGCACAACTGTTAGTAGGAATGCAGGTATTGAAGGGGCATTAACTGTTGGCTGATCGCGCAGGGCAATGCATACCCATTTTCAATTAAAAAAAACCTTTTGCCTCCTCCTTTATACCCTCCACTTCCTGGCCTCCTCTATGCTTTCTTTCACCCTTCCTTTACCAGGGACCCTACGCCATGCCCTTCTAGACCTACCCTGACTCAGCCAGCCCCACCTCCTCTCCACAGGGACCCCTGCATCTGCCCCTACCTCTCCCTTTAGCCTGCCCTACCTCCTCCTTTAGCGTGCCCCACCTCCTCCTTTAGCCTGCACTCCTTCACTTCCCCTTCTCTGCTATGTTCTACAGCAACTGTACAAGGAGATTACCCCACTATTCCGTTTAAGTGCCAAAAGGACTCAAACCCAGGCCCCCAGCACTGTAACGCAAGCACTTAACCTTTAGGCCACTGCAGTTAGCTGGTATTTGGTGGAGCTGGGGGGCCAGATGCTCTATCCTCATTTTCTTCAGTGAACATGTTTCACAATGCAAATGGTTCTGCTCATAGGGGCATGCAGAAGAAAGATATATACACCCAAAAGCAAAACTTTGAAGCACAGCCACCAGTGGCTCAAGTGGTAAGTGCTTGGTCTTGGGATGCTGGAGACCTGAGTTCTAATCCAATGTCTGGCATGTGCTGGGCATGTTTTTTTAATACATTTTGTTTTTTTTTCTTTTCAAAATGGGTATGAATTGCCGCGTGCGATCAGCCAACAGCTAATGCCCCTTCAATACCTGCATTCCTACTAACAATTGTGCCTTTGTTTTCTGCACTATGGCCTTGGTAACGCCCATAGAAAAGCTTGTCTCTCTGGCCCCAACTGACTGGAAAAAACGAGGGGAAAAAGTGTAACCTATGGGTCATGGTTGATAAGATATTTGCACAGGGACTCAAACAGGACAGCTTCTCGATGCGCTCTGAGGTGACCTGCATAGCAAGCAAACCTGTATCAGCATCTCACCAGCAACTGAATGTGTCGCCTACTGGCTACACATAGGAGGCTGCAGTAGGTGCATTAACCCATTGGGCTGTCGACCCTCCTTCCTCTGAGGGGAGAAAACTGAATTTCCATGTTTCCTTCCTTTGGCACATTAGATCTATCTTTCACCCCAATTCAGAGGATGTTTTACTTCACGGAGAGATGATACTCATTGTGAGGTGTGTAAAGACTGGTTGGGGGTGTCTGTACTTCTGCTCTCTATATGGTAGAGGAGAGGCACAGAAGACCCCAGCCAAGATTCTCTATTACGGCAGCAATGGACGAGCAGTCAAGGCCTAGCTTCTCAGGAGGTGATGCAGGCTGGTTCTTAAGTACAGTGTAGTCCCCGAACCCCCACAAAGGAATGTCCACACACTGTATTACTGAAAACACAGTCTTTATATAACTAATATTCAGAGGTATGTAAACGATCACAATAACGCACTTTGTACTCGGAAGTCAATAATGATAAATATATACAATTCTAAAGTGGTACCACTAATGTTATTGAATCTCATTAAAGTGCATCAACTGTACGGTTAAAATGTCACACAGATTAATAACGAGCAAACCAGCAATACAGATAGGAAGCAACGCAAAATGGTTGAAACCATAGGCCGAATACTGACCCCTACCACTAGGCGCAGTTCTGAGTGGAGAACCCCCCACCTGGGCAACCTGTAAATAAAGATATATATTACAAGCCCAGTCCATATGTTCAATAGTCTTACTTCTTCCTGTTAAGGTTTTACCCCGCAATGTACCTGTTGGAGTAGAGTTCTCCGACGATGCGCAGACCGATCCTTCTTGAGTGCCTCCCGTTCAGGCGGGAGCCACGGATCGTCGAGAGGTGTCGGGGAACTTAGCGTTCGGTGTCGGGGAATAGACGGCCCTTCTTGAGTGCCCTCCCTTTAAGGCGGGAGTCACGGGTCATCGAACGTCCGACGGTGAACAGGGTGAACTATGGCAGGGAAGTGGCTGCTTCGTTCCTACATCACCGGGAAGGCTCCAGCTAGTCTAGCCGGGCCTTCACAACAACACCATATATGGAATTTCCACCCAACAGCCAGTCAGGGGGAAGGGACAGAGTCAGGGCTTCCCAGGACTTTGGGAAAAAACAAGGTAATGGGTAATAGAAAGCAAGAGGCCACCGGGGCCATCTTGTTTTCCATCAGGAATCAACTGATCCCAATGGCAGGGCCGGGGTATCCCAAAATGGAGGATACTCCGCACACCTGTCAAACTCAGCATGGAGCTGCCACCAGCCCATACCCAGCTCTGCGGGCCACCCACAGGTGCCCAAAAACATACACTAGGGGCACAGGGTTGTACCCCCACCCATGGGTGCCATAAGGGTATCCCACGGGTCCGTTCACCAAACCAAAAGAGAGCTGCACCACCAGGAGTCCCACATGAACTCCTGCGCGGAAAACATGACAGAACACACGATAAAAAGCAGTAAAGGACAAGGATACGGAGGCCCTGTCCCTCCGATGCATTTCCAGCATCACAGTCGCCCCCCCCCAGACTGAGGTGGAGGGTGCCTAATCTCCCACGGGATAGACACCCTCATCCAGACGGTCAACATACTTTCTGGAAAGGCCATCTGCATTATCGTGACTCTTCCCTGGTCTGTGCTCTATGGTGAAGTCTAGCCCTTGCAGGCTAATGGACCACCTGAGCAGTTTCGGGTTCCCACCCTTCATCTGCATAAGCCACTTCAGGGGCTTATGATCTGTTTGGACCTTGAAGGTAGACCCCGTAAGGTAGGGCCTAAAACTATACTCCAAACTATACTAAAACATTCCTTTTCAACAGTAGCCCACCTAAGTTCTCTACCCTTGAGTTGTCTACTGATGAATATGATAGGATGTTCTCTCCCTTTGTCATCTAACTGGGACAGGACAGCTCCAATTCCGGTGTCGCAGGCATCCGTCTGGACGATAAAGGGTCGGCTGTAGTCACGCGCACACAACACAGGTGCCCGACACAGACTTTCTTTCAAGCCATCAAAGGCCCTCTGACAGTCTTCAGTCCAATTGACCTTCCTAGGCTGCTTGGGTGAAGTCAGAGCTGTCAGTGGTGAAGCTATGGTTCCATAGTCCACCATGAAATTGCGATAGTACCCGGTGAGGCCCAAAAAGGCTCTCACCTGGGTTTGAGTAGTGGGAGTCTCCCAGTCCTGTACATCCTGTACCTTACTGGGGAGAGGTTGGATTTGACCCCGTCCTACCTCATGACCAAGATACGTGACTTTCCCCTGAGCTATCTGGCACTTGGTGGCCTTGATAGTGAGGTTAGCCCTCTTTAGGGCCTGCAACACTCTACCAAGATGCGGCAAGTGCTCTTCCCAAGGGGAACTGTAGACGGCAATGTCGTCTAGATAAGCCACACAAAAGGCTTCCAACCCACTGAGAGCATGATTGACCAATCTCTGGAAGGTGGCAGGGGCATTCTTCAACCCAAAAGGCATGACCCTAAACTGGTAGAGTCCCTCTGGTGTTGAGAACACCGTCTTTTCCTTGGCATGGTCCGTCAGAGCTATTTGCCAATAGCCTGAGGTGAGGTCAAAGGTGCTCACAAATTTGGCAGCACCTATGGTGTCCACGAGCTCATCAGCCCTGGGCAATGGGTGCACGCCAGTTTTGGTGACGGCATTGACTCCTCTGTAGTCCACACAGAACCTCCAATCCTTGGTACCTGCCTGGGAACTTGCCTTGGGGACAAGGACCACGGGACTGGACCAGGGACTGGTTGAGGGTTCAATAACACCCAGATCCAACATCTTGGCGACCTCAGTCTGGATGTGGCTCTTAACCGTATCTGACATTCGGTAGCTCCTGCTCTTGACAGGCACGCTGTCACCAGTGTCAATCTTGTGCTTACACCATGGTGTAAGGCCTGGTGTCAGCGAAAACAGAGAGGCATACTGCTGGAGCAAAGTCCTGCAGGCCCTCTGCTGCTCGGTTGTCAAATCTGGAGAGAGCTGCACTCCCTCCACTGAGCCATCCTGAGGGTTGCTATGCAGCAAATCAGGAAGGGGCTCACTCTCATCCTCTTCTTGGTCTGAAGCTAGCAAGAGACATGAGACTTCGGCTCGCCGGTGGAAAGGCTTGAGTCTATTGACATGGAATACCTGAGGGGCTACCCCAGGACTCCCATGTCAACCATATAGTTGACCTTGCCCATCTTGGAGATTATCCGGAAGGGTCCAGTCCATTTATCTGCCAATGCCCGAGGCTTGGTAGGCTCCATCACGAGGACCTCCTGTCCCGGAGTCCAATCCACTTGCGATGCTTTAAGGTCATGCCAGTATTTGTTCAATTCTTGGCTGGCCTTGAGATTCACCGTTGCTTGACCCATCATCTGTGTCATCCTCCGTCTGAGGCCTAACACATAGTCCCCCACTTGCTTGGCGGGACCAGGAGGGGTGGCTTCCAAACCTTCTCTGATCAAGGCGAGGGGCCCCCTCACGGGATGTCCAAAGAGTAACTGAAAGGGGCTGAAACCAACACCTTCTTGAGGTACCTCTCTGTAAGCAAACAGCAGGCATGGCAGGAGGAGATCCCATTTCCTCCTTAGGGCCTCTTCCAAAGCTCCTAGCATGCCCTTGAGAGTTTTATTAAATCTCTCAACCAGACCATTGGTCTGGGGTGGTAAGAAGTGGAGAACTTGTAGGTTACCCACACTCTTTTCATACGGTGCTCATGTAACTAGACATGAAGTTGGATCCTCGGTCAAAGACAACCTCCTTGGGGAATCCAACATGGGTGAAAATGCCCAGGAGAGCCCGGGCAACCACCTTGGCCATAACAGTCCGAAGGGGTATAGCCTCAGGGTACCTGGTGGCATGATCTACCAAAACCAGGATGAACCGATGTCCACCTGACGTGGGAGGGTCAAGGGGACCGACGATGTCAATGCCCACCCTCTCAAACGGTGTGCCAACCACTGGCAATGGCTGCAGTGGGGCAATGATACTGCCTCCAGTCTTGCCAGACAACTGACAAGTTGGGCAGGTCCTGCAGTGGGACTCCACTTCTACTCCCATCCGAGGCCAGTAGAAATGGGCAGAGAGCCTCTGCTTAGTCTTCTTGGTACCAAGATGACCAGCCAACGGCACCTCATGTGCCAACTGCAGTAGGAAGGGCCTGTAAACCTGGGATACCACCAACCTCTTGAGGCCACCAGGTTCAGGCTTAGTGGGCTCACTAACAAGGAGCTCACCCTCCCAATAAATCCGGAAAGTCCTAGGCACTTCTCCTTGTGCCTGGGACAGGGCCTGTTTCCTCAGACCCTCGAGAGAGGGGCACTCTCTCTGTCCTTTACAGAAGTCTGCCCGGGAGGGTCCCCCTTCAGCTAACAAGCATTGAAGATCGGGATGATCCTCCGGGTTGAGAACCTCTCCCACAGGAGAGTCTTCTGGCTCTTCTCCCACAGGAGTTGAGACGGGGTTTACCACTGGACCCAGCCCATCCGGAGCATGGATCCCAATGGGTGCTGTAGGAACAGCAGGAAGAGAAGGAGCTCCCTCCACAGAGGTGGCCTTCTTGCTCTTCCTTTCGTCGTGCCTTAGGCTGCGCCTTCGGCTCGGGTACCTGACTCACAGCCAGACCCGGTGTCACCTGTGATCTAGTGACTGCAGCAGCAGTCATGGGAAGACCATCCGTGATCAATCCCAACTAGACTAGATTGTTACCTAACAGAATGTTAGCAGGGACATTGTCCTGAACCAGGACAGGAAGCTTTGCTGTCTTGTCTCCAATTACGAGTGTGACTCGGGCTACAGGTGATAATTTGGGAGGCCCACCAGCTAACCTGGTGGTTCTCAGAGGAGCATCTACATAGTCCTCTGGATTGAGCAGGGTCCTGTCCACCACTGTCATGCTTGCCCCAGTGTCTCTCAAACCAGTAGAAGGCTGGCCATTCAGGAGGACACTTCTCAAAAATCTATGGGTGTTCTGTGGGATAGTCGCCAGTACTTCCGCGTACTGATCCCAGGCCCCAAGGGACACTAAGGAAATCTCTATGGGAGCACCAAAGGTGATCCCTGTAGAGGAGGGGAGGACAGTGGCCTCCACCTCAGACATGGGGTAAGGGTAGGTCAGGCTGACAGCCTGTACTCCAAGTGCCTTACCTTTACACTTGGAGTCACCCCTTTTGTGATCCAGAGCCCCACAGTCTCAACAAGTTCCGGGAGTGCGGGGTACGGTACTGGAACCACCGGGAGCCTGCTTTGCAGCAGGTGGACCACTACTCTTATTCCCACCCACAGATGACTTATCCCCACTAGATTTTTGGGTCTTAGGAGAGGAGGGTTTAGGTTTATTCGACTGTGACTGCTTTTGGGACTCCTCAGCTTTCTGAGAGGCCCCTTTTTCTTTGTCCTTGTCCTTCCCACTGGAGTCCTTAGGGGACACCCGGTGGGAGATCCACTTGTCAGCCAACCTAGCCAGCTTAAAGGGATCCAAAATGTTCTTGTTAGCAACATACTGACGCAGCTCCGGTGAACAGGCTTCAGAAAAATGCTCAAAAAACAACAGGTGGGACAATTCAACAAAGGTTTTCACCTTGTAGCCATCAATCCACCCCATCATGTTCATGTGCGCAGCACTCACCCAGTCAACCCAAGGCACATTCTCTCTTTTCTTAAAATACCTGAACCTTTTAAGGTATTGGGAAGGCGTCTTGCCAAACTTGGCAATCAAAGCAGATTTCATACACTCCTACTGACCCCTTTCTTCCACACTCAGCTTCAGAATACAGTCATATCCAGTTTGAGGCACTCTGCTTAGCAAACACTTAGCCCAATCTCTTTTGTCAACATCATGAATGCCACACACCATTTCAAACGCTTCAATACATTGGAGGATATCAGAACCCTCCGAAAACACACCAACCAAATCCTTCATAAATTTAGTTGTTGGGGACCTGACACTCTCACTGGGTTTCGCTGAAGTCTCCACTCGAGCTTTCTCTAGCTGGATTCTCTGACATTCAGTGTCCTTGTCTTTGAGTTCAAGATCCCTATTCTTGAGCTCAACTTGTTGAGCCAGCTCCTCCTTCTTAAGTTCAGCATCTATTTCCAACTTGCGATATTCAAAGGCCAATTTCATCCTTAATAACTCAAGTTCCAAGGAATTGCTGGGGTTCGGAACAGAGGCAGAAGAAATGGCGGCATTCTCAGAAACAGATTCGGTAGAAACCCCAGGGACAGAGTCCTCATCGGTTGCATTCCAGGGGCAGAGTCCTCATTGGTTGCATCCCCCCCCTCATCAAGAGTTTCACCATCGGTCTGGTAGTCCACCAGGGCAGCTATCAGCTCAGCCCTAGACGTATTCACAAAGTCTAACTCCCTGGCTTCACAAGCACTCTGAAGAACCTCTAAGCTCATCCGAGTCAATTTACCATTCGCAATAATGCAGTTATTTTGTACACACCCAAACCTTAATCTAATAAAGTGCAGATATTTTGTAAGTGGCACGGTTATACACTGATTCTTAAAACCATAAGCATCCCACCGCTGTCACCAGTGTAAAGACTGGTAGGGGGTGTCTGTACTTCCGCTCTCTATATGGTAGAGGAGAGGCACAGAAGACCCCAGCCAAGATTCTCTATTACGGTAGCAATGGACAAGCAATCAAGGCCTAGCTTCTCAGGAGGTGATGCAGGCTGGTTCTTAAGTACAGTGTAGTCCCCGAACCCCCACAAAGGAATGTCCACACACTGTATTACTGAAAACACAGTCTTTATATAATTAATATTCAAAGGTATGTACACGATCACAATAACGCACTTTGTACTCGGAAGTCAATAATGATAAATATATACAATTCTAAAGTGGTACCACTAATGTTATCGAATCTCATTAAAGTGCATCAACTGTACGGTTAAAATGTCACACAGATTAATAACGAGGAAACCAGCAATAGAGATAGGAAGGAACGCAAGATGGTTGAAACAATAGGCAGAATACTGACCCCTACCACTAGGCGCAGTTCTGAGTGGAGATCCCCCCACCTGAGCAACCTCTAAATAAAGATATATAGTACAAGCCCAGTCCATATGTTCAATAGTCTTACTTCTTCCTGTTAAGGTTTTACCCCCCAATGTACCTGGTGGAGTAGAGTTCTCCGACAATGCGCCGACCGATCCTTCTTGAGTGCTTCCCGTTCAGGCGGGAGCCACGGATCGTCGAGAGGTGTCGGGGAACTTGGCGTTAGGTGTTGGGGAATCGACGGCCCTTCTTGAGTGCCCTCCCTTTAAGGCGGGAGTCACGGGTCGTCGAACGTCCGACGGTGAACAGGGTGAACTACGGCAGGGAAGTGGCAGCTTTGTTCCTAGTGGTGCTCGTCGACGAAAGAAGGTTTGGCGTCCTGCAAGGAAGAGGCGTGCGGGGCACCTCGGTGACGATAGTTCTGGACCGCAAAGAGATGATGAAGAACTGTGGCCCAGCAAGGGCGTCGAGTCGTCGTCGTCTCTGTGGTCTTTAGGTGGCAGGAAACCCATCGGTGGATGCTCCTCGGTGCGTCGACGGTCAGGCCTTCTCCAGCGGGAGACAAGCGGGTGACGATGCAGACGAGAGTGTCCGATGATCAATTGAAGTTCTTAGGCAAACGGGAGTACAGTCCGAGTGCTTCTCCTTGGAGTTCCGCAGCAGTCCCCGTATCGGGTTGGCAGCCTGTTGAAGGTCTGTCTACCAGGGAGTGCTGGCAAAGATCAGCTGAGCACGATGGTCCCTGGTAGCTCGGGAAGAGGGCGCCTTACCAGGTCCTCTCTGGGTCCTTGGAGGCACAGCAGCTTTCAGTTTGTGAAGGAGAGCAACAGCAATTCTTCTCGTCCAGCAGGGCTTCAAGGTCAAGCATCAGTTACTCCAGTTACTCGTCGTAGTGGACTTCAGCTTCTGAACACGATACCTAGCAGTGAGAGGTCCCCAGATATACTGTTGATCTCCCATTCATTCCGGTGGGTCACACTCAAGCATCCAATCACGACTACGGGCATTCATGCAGGCAGGCAGCCAGCCAATCAGGCACACAAGGTATTCAGGCCATTCACTTCTCTCCAGACACTCACAACAAGTTCTGTGTATTGGGACAAGTACCGAGCCATTCAACACTCCAAGCTGCATTCATACCGGTTTCGGGCAGGGTTGTCTCAGTCATTGTGTCAACCACCAGATACTAGACACCCACAACACAGAATGCATATTTGTCACACACTCCATTTACCCAGGTCCCACCCACAGGAGGTACCCACAACATACATCACCGGGAAGGCTCCAGCTAGTCTGGCCGGGCCTTCACAACAACACCATATATGTCATTTCCACCCAACAGCCAGTCAGGGGGAAGGGACATAGTCAGGGCTTCCCAGGACTTTGGGAAAAACAAGGTAATGGGTAATAGAAAGTAAGAGGCCACCAGGGCCATCTTGTTTTCCATCAGGAATCAACTGATCCCAATGGCAGGGCCGGGATATCCCAAAATGGAGGATACTCCGCACACCTGTCAAACTCAGCATGGAGCTGCCACCAGCCCATACCCAGCTCTGCGGGCCACCCATAGTTGCCCAAAAACATACACTAGGGGCACATGGTTGTACCCCCACCCATGGGTGCCATAAGGGTATCCCACGGGTCCGTTCACCAAACCAAAAGAGAGCTGCACCGCCAGGAGTCCCACATGAACTCCTGCGTGGAAAACACGACAGAACACACGATAAAAAGCAGTTAAGGACAAGGATACGGGGGCCCTGTCCCTCCGATGCATTTCTAGCATCACAAGGTGTCAGCCACTAATAGCTAATCAGTTCAGTTAAATCTTTGCCTTTGTCATTGGGATGTACTGATATGCGCAGGGCAGTCTTCTGTCCTCTACTACTGCATGCTTTGGTATTGCTGCTTGTTCAAGATTTTTAAATGTAAACTCTCTGCTCTCAAAAGTGAAAGATTTGAAAGACTCTTGCTGTAGCAAGCCTTTCCCACTCTTTGCCCTGGGGGACAACCCAATCACCCCTTCAGCCCTTCTTATTCGTCTCACAGCACCTCCCATAAGCGAGGAATGCATCTTTTGTTGGTAGATTTCCTTCATGAGGCTTAGCTAGGACTGCATTCCTTTTCAAAGGGCCAAGGAAAAAAGGAGAAGGCATAATAGAGCGGAAAGTAGGTGGAAGACGAGGGGTCAGGGGGGTTGGCAGTAAAAGAAACAGGACCTGGCCTGGCAGAGAGTTAGAAGTTAGGGAACACAATGAGCGAAGGAGGAGGAAAGATGCCTCAGGCATGTAGCTCTCTGACTCTTCCCCACCGTGCCTGCAGAAAGAGCCTTCCTATTCCTAGCTCTATCCCGAATGGATACATTTGCCTGGAGAGCCCAGAACTAATTTCAGTTAGCCAGAGGGTAAACAGAGGCCAGTGAGAGGTGCACACCCCTTCATTTCACTAGGTTTCTGGGGCTTCTGGGAGGAAAAAAGGCATCAGTTTTCCAGCAAGATCATCATCAACAAGGCCACCATCACTAGGGGATTACAGGGCATGCTGTGACACTCTCCGGGGCCTGGTTGGCCAGGCTTATGTTGAAGAGCACATATCCTAACCCTAAGCTACCTGGTTGGCTGCAACATAGAGGCTGCACTGGACATAGGGCTGTGCCCGTAAGGACTGTGGTCGTGTTTAGGAGCGTTAGGGACACGTGGAGGACGCAGGGCGCAGACCTTTGCCCGTTTCCGACCAGGATTAGGCCCTCATTCTCAGTGGTGGAGCCAGCCACTCCAAAATTGAGGGTGTTAAAGGTAGAAAGCAGCCCTCTCACCCTGAGGGCAAAGAGTGGGAAATGCTCGTTGCATCAAGAGTCCTTCAAATCTTTCACTTTTGAGAGCAGAGTGTTTACATTTAGGAATCATGAACAAGCAGCAATAAGAAAGCGTAGAGTAGCAGAGGACAGAAGACTGCGCTGCGCATATCAGTACACCCCAAAGACAAAGTCAAAGATTTAACTGACCTGCTTAGCTATTAGTGGCTGACACCTCACAATGATTATCATCTCTCCGTGAAGCAAAACATCCTCTTATATGGGTTGAAAGATACATCTAATGTGCCAAAGGAAGGCAACATGGAAATTCAGTTTCCTGCTCTCAGAGGAAGGAGGGTCGACAGCCCAATGGGTTAATGCACCTACTGCAGCCTCCTATGTGTAGCCTGCAGGCAACACATTCAATTGCTGGTGAGATGCTGATACAGGTTTGCTTGCTATGCAGGGGCCGGTGGTCACCTCACAGCACCCCGAGAAGGTGTCCTGTTTGAGTCCCAGGGCAATTGTTGTGTCAACCATGACCCGTAGATTACACCTTTTCCCCTCGGCACAATTGTTGGTAGGAATGCAGGTATTGAAGGGGCATTAGCTGTTGGCTGATCGCACAGGGCAATTCATACCCGTTTTGAAAAGAAAAAAAAAGTTAAAAAAAAAAAAAAACATGCCCAGCAGATTCCAGACATTGGATTAGAACTCAGGTCTCCAGCATCCCAAGACCAATCACTTACCTCTTGAGCCACTGGTGGCTGTGCTTCTAATTGCTGCTTTTGGGCGCATATATCTTTCTTCTGCATGAGCCTGTGAGCATACCCATTTGCATTGTGAAACATGTTCACTGAAGAAAATGAGGATAGAACATCTGGCCCCCCAGCACCACCAAATACCAGCTAACTGCAGTGGCCTAGAGGTTAAGTGCTTGCCTTATAGCGCTGGGTGCCTGGGTTTGAGTCCTGCTTTTGGCACTTAAACGGAATAGTGGGGTAATCTCCTTGTACAGTTGCTGTGGAACATAGTAGAGCAGTGGGACTGTGGAAGTGAGGGAGTGCACGCTAAAGGAGGAGGTAGGGCAGGCTAAAGGGAGAGGTAGGGGCAGATGCAGGGGTCCCTGTGGAGAGGAGGTGGGGCTGGTTGAGTCAGGGTAGGTCTAGAAGGGCATGGCGTAGGTTCCCTGGTAAAGGGAGGAAGAAATAGGAGGCCAGGAAGTGGAGGGTATAAAGGAGGAGGCAGGTTATGCTAAAGGGTAGTGCCGGATGAGAAAAAAATGTCAGCCCATTGTGGGGTCCATTCCATCCTCCAGTAGGCACCCCTTTTTCTCCCCTCCTCAAACGCCCCTTTCCCCACGTTAGGACCCTCCTTTACACCCCACGCCCTCCACTATTCAGGGCCCAATTCTCCCACTCACACCGTACCCAGGAAACACTTTATCCTACATCCCCATGCTTCTCTCGTCCTACCCCCACTCACCCAGTCCCCTCCTCTTCTCCACAGGGACCCCTTCATCCAGCCCTACCTCCCCTTTTTACCTGCCCCACCTCCTCCTTTTTTTACCCTGCACTTCCTCTCCCCTCTGCCCCACCTCTACCTCCACCTCCACAGTCCTGCCTCTCTGCTTTCTTTCACCCTCACTTTACCAGGGAACTCATTACATATTTCCTTTTCATTGCACCCCCTTCACCCACTCGTCCCCCCATAATTTGCATCACTTTTCCACTATTTACCCTTCCCCTCTGCCAGCATGTTACTTTAGGAGACTCTCCACTCCTTTTATCCATGAAGACGTTGCTTATGCTGAACATAAATATACAGCCGGGAGCCGGCCTTTGCCTTGAGCCTTCATGATGGTGAATTCTGCTGCGTATTGTCTGCTCTGAGTTGTGTAGAAGCAGAGAGAACCTGCTGGAGATTGGGGCCGGGGGGCGGGGCATGGGGGGGTCGGACCTTTTCAGTATGTTTGTAAATAGTTGAGACATTGATGAGGTGTGGCTTGTTGGGGGATTGAGGCAGGTGGTTTCATCTCCGCTGTAGACCCCAGAGTTGTCATGCTTGGCTTTTATCTCCAGCAGCTTGTACTAATCTGCCATCTTTATTAGAAGATATTACACGAGTAGAACATTCAGATAGGATTGTTCTCTTGTTTTCTTTGTAGAGGGAATTCAGACTCTTTGACTGATTTCAGGGTAGTCACATGGGAGTTGCCTTTTCTCTGGAGGTTCCCGGGGCAGCGTATCACTATTTAGCACAATTTCCGCACTCTCTTCCCATCACAGGTACATCCATTGGGGGGCCCAAGGCAGTGAAGAATCTTTATGAGTCTCTCCTTATGTTTCCATCCTAACACATTATGCATACAACCTACATTGGCTCTGACTCCTCAGTGGTGTCATCAACTCTTCCAAATCTCTTTCTTGCCTAATGACAGAGGGTATTTTGAGTGGCTCCCATAACATTCAGGCGCACAGGGGTACACCACCAGGCCTGGGACACACCCATTACGCAATTTAAAATAATGCCTCACTCCACAGCACCAGCATTCCAGCAGAGTGCATTGGGATTTCCCATCTCACACATGCACGTCATCACTCCCATGAATCCCTCTGTCAATGTTTCATGTTTGTGTGTCAATTCATTTGTTCTTTGTCATTTTGTTCCCACCTTTCCTTTTCGCTCAAGCCCCCTCCATTTTCTATGTTCCTTTCCCACGCAGACCGAGGTCTGGTTTATCCTCGAGGTGGGCTAACCATCCACCTACACAAGAACAAGGTTTCAGCACTTTAAGACCACTAGCCGTGCAGTATAAAAGCATAATAACATAACACAACATGCTGATTGCTGCATGTTCACTAAGGAGATGTTTGCGATCACTGAGATGTGTGCTTCTCTTTTGGTGTTAATACTGATGCTAAGGTTTTATTTGTGTGCTCAGTGTGCTTTCCAGAACTGAAGCCATCCTTTTCACCCAATGCGGCATTTGTAAAAAATAATATGTGCCAGGGCCCATATATTGTGTAGCACATCTGGGACACATCAGGGCAGGCAACTCCCAGCCCACATTTGCCACCATCCACAGCAGTGCCTCACAGTGTCAGCATATTTAGGGTATAATCTGCAACTCCTACCTGCTATTGTCAGTGATAGGTGCATTACTCATGGCAGATGTGCAATTTATAGATACCAATCGACATAAAATAATATAGCATACTAGTTTAAGGCAAATGTTTGAGTGATTCTTCAAACACATGATCATTGTTAACATTTTGCTCAGATTGAATAGGCGGCAAGTGGAACATGTTGACCATCTATCCACAGAAAACAAAGTAAACATGCTTTCCTCAGATGGTAGATTAATTGACAAACGCAGGAAATATCATTCCTGAACTGATGAACTTGCCTATCAAAAAACTGCAGGAAAATCGTTGTGCATAGTTTGGCGCTCATGGCAGATGCTCCTCTTAGGCAGTGGCCTTTTCCCTGGCTTTGCCCTGTGTCGGTGCTTTTGGCTCGTGACTGTCCTCCTATTGACAACCCACAATGCAGTAGCAGAGCTGCACCATCGTCATGCAAAATGACTGGAGCACCCAGCATTGTCACCTTTTAACTTATTGTTATCCATGAAAGCTACCACTGTCCTGCCCATCTGGGCCATTAGGTGTAGGAATAACAATGCACTGGCCCAGAATGTAGAAAGTGCGCCCAGTGCATTTGTTCCTTGTTCTGTGTCAACTACTGAATGAGAGTTAAAATAATGAAGTTTCAGAAAAACCTCATCATATTCAGACTGAGTCTGACAGAATAAGTGCTTGAGCTCAGAAATAAGCGTCAGGGCTGAGCCCTGGCAAACACCCCCACAAATTAAGCACTGTTTTCACCCAACTTGGTGCTATTTTAGTAGCAGGACAAATAACACCCCTGCCTCCTTTAAGGCCTGGTGGTAGAAATCCCTAAATCAGAGTGGAACTGTTCATGTGCTCTAGAAACCCCACTGTGAGGAGGCTGCTTGCGGTTCCATGTCATTTCATCGCCTGTAATTTCATCTCCTGTCATTTTAATGTGCACACTCCATCGAAAATGCTCATCGTTTTTTATTTTTTGGGCTCCCCCACCCCAATCACCCTCCCGCACTTATTTTTGGCTATTGTCTACCCACCCAAACCCTTATCTGCCCTTTCGCACCCGCCCGCCCCAAAATTCGATGAGCACATTCGATGGAATGTGCCCGTTAAAATGCCTGGGGATGAACAAGCAGGCGATGAAAGGACGTCGTACCCTGCTAGCCTCACCAAATCACACTGCTAATATTGCAAAATAAATGGTAGCCACTTCGCCCCTCACCTCTTCACAAACCCAGCCTCATTCTTGTCGATGAGGGGAAAGAAGCTTGGAAATTAACATTGCACACTTTCCCTTCACACAGAATATTCAGATCCTCTGCAACACATTTAATCTGCGCATGAATCACACCTGAATGGACTTTGCGTTTGCACGGAGGATGGCAATAGGTTCATTTTCACGGATTGTGCTCAGACTTTATGCACTCGCAGGAAAATGGTGCAATGTGTGTAAGTGAACGTGGCATTTTTAGCATAGCAATGCCCATCTCATCTCTCTGGCCCTAATTTGAATGTTTGCTGCGTTTTATGTATAGGAGTCCATGACATTCTGTGGGGTAGTGACAGGATTAAAGCCCTGTGTCTGAACAACTTCTCGTCCTTATGAAAGCCTGCATAAATTATGTGAAGAACGATGATGAATGCCCGTATCTCGATTAAGGGCTGAACACACAGTGTGTCGACCGACCTATATTGTTCTCGAATGTTTAAAATGTCTTGCTACTGTTTAAAGTCGAATTTAGCTGAGTGCACATCCTGATTGTCTTGCTACTCTTAAAGTCAAGTTTAGCTGCGTGCATATCCTGATGGTTTTGCTTCTCTTAAAGTCAAATGTAGCTGTGTGCACATCCTGATAGTTTTGCTACTGTTTAAAATCGAATTTCGCTGTGCTAACATCCTGCTTTTAATGAGAATGGTTTGACAGGTTTACCCCTCTGTATTCTGTCCAGTCTGCTATCTGTTCCCTTATCCTCATCATCTCTTATTGTCTCTTCCCTATCCTGTCTGTGTCTCCCTGTGCACTTGCTCCCTTCTTGCCTACCTCCTCTCACATACCTCACTTGCTCTGCCTTATTAAGTGTAGCACACCCTGTGCCTCTCACTACAGCACTTTCTATCTTCCCCATCTACTCTAACTGTTTCTCCATCTCGTATCCTTCACCTCTCACTCAGGGCCCGATTCTCAAGTTGGTTCTAATTACCGAAAATGTCATAAAAAGTGCTAATGACATTTTCGGTAATTACGATCTATTCTGAAGGTGGCGCAATCTTCCGAAGTCGGACTGACTGCGCCACTTTCGGAATATGGGTGCCGGTTGCTAGGAAGGGTTGGAAACCGACCTAGCAACCGGCACTTTCCTTATCTATCCCTTTGCATGGTTATTCTTGTGGCACTCCTCCAATTTCGTAACCGCTTGAATTTGGCGCTGAAGTACGGTACTAAATTGGTGTCGTACAGGAGGAGTGCCACAAGAAGCACACGTACAGAAGGAGTGCCACAAGAAGCACACGGCTGTTTGGGTGTGCAGATTGTGAAAGGTGATGCAGCACTGCATTTTTTCTATCTTTGTTTCCAGAAGAGTGCATACTGCCATCCGTATGGATGGCAGTATGCACTCTTCTGAAAATTAAGATAAACAAATGCAGTGCTGGACCCACCTGTCAGTATCTGCACACCCAAAAAGCAAATGCATTTTTGTTTTAATCTCGGCAGCATTTTCGTTAAATAACGATTCCCTCGTTATTTACCGAAAATGCTGCAGAGATTCTGCAATCCGCCTCTTTCCATTCGAAACAGGGGGATTACAGCGAAAGCACTGTCGTGCTTTGCAAAGACGCCCAGGCCCACATGAGAATAGCAGTGGTGCCTGGGCGTCAAGAAAGATGAGAATCGGGGCCTAAGTCTGGCAGGAATAAACTTAGGAAGGACATACTAGCCTCCAACCCAGGCATTCCCATCGCTGACACCTACGTCAGTGCTTCTGCCACAGAGACTCATAGACTTTTACAGACATCCTCTTTGTCGTTCCTTCTCCTGACCTATGGACTCCCCATATGGCCGCTTTGCTCTCTCTTTACTCTTACTCGCACTAGAATTGTGGCATCCGCTGGGAGGCCCTTCATACCTCCTCTTCCACCTACAGGGCCATCATAAATGTCTATCGAAACGGTACCATCCTAGTACAAGGGCCTCAACCCATCCTTTTACTTTATGATAGGCTCCTTCCTCGCCTTATCAACTTTACTCTCTCTATTTCACAGACTCCCTTGCCACCTGCCTCTACGGCCGCCAAGGCTACCTTGCCATCTATGCCCACCCTAGCTACCTTGCCTCCCCCATTGTCACTCTCAATTTTACAGGCCCCCTTGCCTGCTCACACTACACTGACAACCTTGTCAGCTCCTCCACCCTGCTGCCCTGGCCACCCACTGCCTCTGCATCTGGAGCTACCTTGCCTCCGCTGCCTCCTCCTACCTCTATCTCTCAGGCACACTTGCCGCTTGCAAGGGGGGCCTCTGTTCCCTGCATCCCCCCACATAAAGTCCTTCAAAGTGGCAACCTGCTTCATGTTGCCACACTAAACTCACGTTCTGCTGTTAAGAACTCCTC
Source organism: Ambystoma mexicanum (assembly GCF_040938575.1). NCBI lineage: Eukaryota > Metazoa > Chordata > Amphibia > Caudata > Ambystomatidae > Ambystoma > Ambystoma mexicanum. The sequence goes on along the minus strand of NC_090922.1, from coordinate 857,794,766 downwards.
TGACATCTGCCACCTCCTAGAACTCCTGGACCTTGATGTTCTTGATCTCACTGAGACAAGGTTCAAGGAAAGCTCTGTCACCAGTTTTAACACACTCCTCCCTGAAGGTTACAAAATCCTCTCTGTGCCCAGGCCCAACAGGGCAGGAGGTGGAGTAGCCTGGATCTTGCCTGAGTGTATCCCTTTTTCCATTATTCCCACTCAGGTCTACTCTTCCTTTGAACGCCATTTTCAAAGGAGTCTCTTTCTCTCACCTGTTGCCTCCCTTACCTGGCCACCTTCTGTCGGCTGCTGAGCCAGTCCACCCTCTTCCTGCCAGAATGAGCTGACCTGGCCTATTCTCTCGTCCTCTCCTCTCCCCAACTCTTCTTTCTGGGGGATCTTAACATCCCTCTTGACTCTCCTGACTATTTAGGACCTTTCTGAAATGTAAGTGACTCCCTGTCTCATTCCATTTTACCCTTTGGTCCAACGCACACTGCTGGCCACACCTTCGATGCTCTCATCACCACAGACATCCCACTCTCTACTCCTCTCACTACTTCACTCACATGGACTGATCATTCTCTTCTCTCTTCTCACTTGAAGCTCTCTTCTCCCTTGGCAATAGCACACCCTACACCACGTCCTGCCTTCATGGTCATCCGGCCCATGAAAAGAGTGTCAGCGGCTGATTTTTCCTCTACCTACTCTTCTCCTTCTACTCCTGCTGATGGCTCCCACCCTGATACAGCCTCTCCAACTTTCATCGTTCCATCTCCAACACTCTTGATATTCTTGCCCCTGTCATGAAAGCATGCCAAAAAGTGCAACTCTTGGTACGACTCTTGGTACGACTCTGATTTGCCCTCCAGCCTCTTTTCCTTTGCAGATGGGAAGCAGGTGCAAGTGGATCTAGGTCACCTGGCCTAAGCACCACCCACCGCCTTAGCCCTGTCTCTTCCTTCCTGCTCTTAACTCTTAGATCAAGGCCGCCTCTCTCCCGGGGCATCCGAAGCGAAGGGCAGACATAGAAAAGGGCAATTCCTGTTTGGACCTGTTCAGACCAGGAGGTCCCAGGGCCCGACCCCCTGCTCTGACAGCAGGTAAGCATGCACCAACATGTGTTTACTCCCTCTGTACCCACAGGCCACCCCGACCCCCTCTGGTTCCCCTGTGATGTTCCCTTGTGCCCTTCTCGCACACAGGTGTTGCCTGTTTTGCTTGATTCTTCTTCCCTGCTTCCCTCCCTCCCTGCCCCCTCCAGCCTACTTCTGCAGCAGTCTGTCCTGATACATTCTGGTTTCACCATCACTGTCTTATGGCCAATGCTGGATTTGACTTTTATGGACTTCATCGTTTCATGGTGCGTCACCCTTTCTAAACTCTCATGCTGGACTTCCTTTGCATCTTATACTCATGGTGGTCCTAAATCATGCTGTTGCCATCTCCATCTTGTATCCTGACATGCAAAATTATGTGTTACTACTGACTTCTGCAATTGTATTCGCTCTCCCCTCTTGCTTCTCCACTCTTTTTGACTGCTTACTCTCTGTTCTCTCCTCTCCCTTTTCCTATCTCCTCCCCTCCTACCCTTACTTTCTTCTATGCACTTACTCTATCAGAATTGTCCCTGGACCTAGTATGATAGCAACCTCGCCTGTCTCCTCCCGCCTCCCCTTATTTGTCCCCCCCCAGCGCTTTCTGAAATGTCATCAGGCCTAGTACGATAGTCGGTTGTTTTTTCCTCCTCTCCCTTTCTGCACCCTTCTCCCTCACCTTTTGTTTTTCTCCAGCTCTACCAGAAATATCGCCAGGCCTAGTACGGTAGTCGCCGGTGTCCAATTAAAGGGTCGAAATTAAAAGGGTCGAATGCAAAAGGGTCGAGTGTATTCGACCGAAAACCAAAGGATCGAAAACATGTTTTAAATATATATATATTTTTTTGCTCTAGTGTACCTTTAAAAGGGTGTTTTTACCCCAAAAATGGGGGTTTAGAGGGGACCCCCCCCCAAAAAAAATATTCGATCCTTTTTTTCGGTCAAATTGACTCGACCCTTTTGTCATTCGACCCTTCTTTTCAATCCTTTGACCTACAACCGTAGTCGCCTGTCTGTTCCCATTTCCTTCCCACTCTCCCCCTCCCTTCCTTATCTATGTCTTAGCTCTTGCACTATCTGATATGTCGTCAGGCTGAGTACGATAGTTAATTTCTCATCCTTACTGTTCATGGCCTGCAAGAATGTCATTGTATTTTCCCTTGTTTCCTCCCTTGCCTTGACACGCTTTGAAACACATTGTGTATAGGCGCTATATAAATAAACTATCATATCATATCATATCTGGCTGACCTTGAACTCAAGTGCAGAGCAGCGCAACGGAAATGGGGATCTTCAGGTGCACCCTCCCACAAACTGTCCTGCCGCCTTCTTCAAAGGCAATATAGACTTTGCATCTGCTTCAATAAAAGAGTCTACATTCAAGCCTGCATCTCTGCGGTGTCTAACAACACGGTCAAACTTTTCAAAGTCTGCAAGGAACTGGCCAACCATACCGCAGCCACATTCTCTATTACACCTACCCAGGGCCTCTGCTCGGCCCTGGCCGCACACTTTACCAACAAAACACAGGACATCCCCCCTGCATCAACATCTCTTGAACTCCCCACAGCAGCCCTCACCCTCTTCTCTCCTCCCTCTACCCTGTCACACCTGATGAGGTCTCTAGACAAGTCCAGTCTATGAAAGCCTCCTCCAAAAAGGTGGACCCCTGCCCCTCCACAACCATCAAGGACAATATTGACACTCTCGCTCCAGCCTTGGCCGACCTCTGCAACCTCTCTTTCACCAATGGAATTTTCTCCTCTCCTCTCAAGCACTCTCTTGTGCACCCTCTGCTCAAAAAATCCTCAGCTGACCCATCCATTCCAGCAAACTATCACCCGATCTCATCACCCCTTTCCTGGGAAAACTCCTCGAGAAGCTGGCTATCACTCAAATTACCCTCCACACTGAATGTCTTGGTTGTCTGAATGATCATCAGACTGGCTTTAGAGCATCCAGAGGCACAGAAACTGCTCTTCTGAACACCTGTGACGACCTGCTCTCAAATATTGACTCCAATTGTCCCTATGTCCTCATTCTTCTCAACCTCTGTTCTGCTTTCGATACGGTAAACCACAACATCCTGATCACCTGTCTCCATGATACCATGGGCATTACAGATCAGGCCCTGGCGTGGCTCAACTCCTTTCTTTCTGACCTGCCCTCCCAGATGGAACTCGGGCCATTTCTCTCCTCTACCACTCTCTCTAATTGTGGAATCCCCCAGGTATCAAACCTTTCCCCCTAGTTCTTCAACAGTTCTTCAATGGCCCCCTTAGCCCACAGGATCTCTACCTTTACCTCTAACTTTCAGTGTTCTGCGGATAACACGCAGATCTCTTTCAGGCTACCCTCTGCCTCCTCCTCCTCCTTGTTCATCCCTGACTGTCTATTCGCAATTCAGGCTTGGGTGTGCTGCGAAACATCTATGCCTGAACGCCAACAAGACAGAGATTGTCCTCATTGGGACCCCTGCTCCTGCTTTCTGACTTTCTCACTGGCCTGCCTCCCTTGGCCCAGCACCCACACCTACCAAGGAGGCAATAAATCTTGGGGTCATCTTCGACTCTACTTCCTCCTTCTCCTCTCACATCTCAGACATCTCCCAAAAGTCCAACTACCAACTGCACTGCCTCAGACGTATTCTACCTTTCCTCACTTTCTCCCAGAGCCTGAAGAGCCCTGGTTCTCTCTAGGCTGGACTATTGCAACAGCCTCTTTCTCAATCTTCCTGAAACTCATCAGAAGTATCCTTGGTCTCAAGCCCTTGTACAGCATCTCTCTGACACTGAAATCCCTCTACTGCCTCCCCCCTAGCTGCAAGGATCAAGTTCAAGACCCTCTGCATAATCTACAAGGCTTTCTGGTGCCGGGGCCGGCACTACCTACAACGCTCTCTTCCTCAATACTCTCCCTCTAGAGTCCTCCGCTCGTCCTCTTCCAACTCTCTGCAGGTGAGCCGCTTTCACAAACAGAAATTTGGGGGTAGATCTTTATCCTCTGCAGGTGGTTCCCTCTTGGGCCGGAGCACCTTAATTTCCGGAAACTCCCCAAGACCTTCCTTTTCTCCTCCTTCTTCTCTCCCCCTCTCCCCTGCTAACCTCCATTCTTTTCTCTCGTCCCTCCTTCTCCTCCCTAAATCTGTTCAGTTTTGCGGACTGCTCGCCTGGTTCAACTCCAGAGCCTACAGGTCCCATGCTCCCCCGCCAGTCTTTTGCACTTGCCTCTGGGTCGCTGCACATTGTTCAAAGTTACTGCACTTTCCCCATGGCCCTGCTGGACCGGACTCTGTGTTCCCCCCATTCCTCCTGTCTCTGCACCCTCATCTGTACGTATGCATGACCTAAATGTACTTGGACCAGTTAGTTTGTTTGTCCTGTCCCCCCACAATTTTCCACCCCCCTCCTGAGCTTGGTCTCAACTGTACCTCTTGCACTGAACTAGGAGAAATGTCGTCAGGTCTAGTATGCTAGTTTTCTGTTTAGATCATTCAGAATCTACAAGGCCTAAGAAAAATTACTGTATTCCCTTGTTCCCATCCCGCCTTGAAGCACTTTGAAGCACTTCACCTGTGTATAAGCGCTATATAAATAAACAATAAATAAAAATAAAATAATAATGTTTGGTCAACATCCCATTCACGAACTTGAAAGTGATGAGATAAAGTAGAGGTCAGTCCTTTACTCCAAATGCCACATAGATCTGTGGACTTGTTGCAATTGCAAAAATGCGCAATCCATGATGCAATTTGGTTGTAAGGAATTGAACTGGCCATATCTCCTATATTACGAATTTGAACTTGAATTGTATGAAAAAGCAGTTGTTGCACTTTATTTGACACGTTATACTGACCCCAGTTGCACTATTTGCACATTTTGCGATATGTGATACATTGTTTTTTTCGCACAAAGTTTTAAAAATATATTTCTGATAGTTATTTGAGTGTGATTATGTGTTGATTTTATTGAGTAGGTGATATAATAATTATGTTTTTAGAATGTTATTGGCTTAGGTGTGATGCAGTGAACAATTAGTCTGCATAAATTGCCATGTCCCTAAGTATATGGTGCAACAGGGAGGGGGAGCTAATTTCACATGTGCTGTATTGCCATACGTGATTTCACTGCATGCTGTGGTGAAAGTCACTGAACCCCCGGTCCCCATGCCTTTCGATGGATGCATGGGCTGAATCCTGGATACTTGATCTATGTCTGCCAAATGCAGCGAGAACCAGGGGTGTTGCTAGGTCTGGAAAAGATCCGGGCTACGCTAATGTCTGGACTGTCTGGACCTAGGACTAGCTAGCTTTTTGGTTGTAACCTCTGAGCTTCTATCCGGGGCTACAACCAAAAGACCCAGGGCTATAGCCCCTTTAGCCCTCCCCTAGCAACGCCTCTGGCGGGAACACATACGTCCCTGCATCTGATTGGATGCTGCCTCAATCTAGGCCTTGGCTCTTGGGAAGTGTATTTTATAGCTTCATGATTTCCAGCGTCAATGTAACTCCAAGGGATTGATGGAATGGGTTCACACCAGTACATTTCATCCCATCAGTACTTCATGCCAGATAACACCACCTACAAGTGTTGCTCGAAGCAGCTTCAGACTCTGACCATCAGTCTATGGAAAAGCACAACAAGGAAGCAGCCAATGACCCGTGCCATTGAAAGTAGAAGGAATTGTACAATTGATGAGAAATGTTATCTTCTTGAGGTACTGCAGGTCTCCCATTCTTGTTCAATGCAATTCTTTTTGGACCTTTGTGGCTATTGCCTTGGCCAATGGTAACCAGTTCCGAACCAGTGCTATTCCTGTCAATAACTGCCCAGCCAACAATGTAGGTGTCTGGGATATTTTGAAGAATATACTCTAGAGGCCTAGATGGACGTATAGTTCAATTGTGAAGATGCCCTGATCATGGCGAGGATCAGTTTTGAAAAATATTAAATGCACAGCCACATACACTCGATATATGTATAGCCTATTCCTAAATCTGTACACGCAGACTAAAAAAGCACCTCTGAGCCACCCCTCCAAACTTTATAATTCATGCCCTACATATTATATATATATTTTGCTTCATAGCATGATTTATAAGTCACCGGGGTATAGCTAGGCCTTGGCGAATCTTTCTCGATTCATTTAACTGATGAGGATTTCGTATGTTAACATGATTGTGTTTTTGTCATGGGATGGCTTACCTCCAAGTAAAGTCCACAGTCTGATAATCAACGCGCTGAGGCTTTGATTCCAAGTCGCTTTATTGTTCAACGGTACTGAAATTAACGAGACCAGGACCCCCATTCTAACCTTCCAGTGTAGTTTAAGCATGCCGTAAACCTATTCGTCCCCTAAAGGCAAGCGCCTCAATGTCAGCCAACTGCATTTGCAGAATGCATATTTATGAACCTCTGAGCGTCCATTGTTCCAGAGGGCAAATAAAATACATGAAAAGTAGCAAAATAGTGTTTCAATGGTCCCGCAAGGCACATAAAAAGGGCTGGAAATAAATTCTGTAACAGATTATTTGGATGAAAGGAGCCTTGAATTAGCACACCCACACGTCTGCATAAGTTAGAGCATGCTTCGTCTCTCCCCCCTGCATTTAAGAAGATTGCATTATTCTCTTCGGGTTGGCAAATTCAATCCCCAGTGGTTGCATATTCTAGTGCGCAAGTCGCCAAAAGATGTTAGCGGATGTTTCGTTGTGAACGTGTGTAGTTGTAGCAGTGGCGTAATGCAACATTTGGGGGCCCAGCTGCGAGCCATGCTGAGGGGGCCCCTCCCACACTATGGGCCGGCCTAGATTACCACTCTTGATCAATACGCAAGAACGTGCTGCTGCAGGGGTACACCGCCCACTGCACTAGATGACAGATATAAATATGTATTTTAGTGCATTATACAGCACACTTTCTGAGAAAAATTGGCTAAAAGACCCGATCGTTTGCAATTGTTTGGGAGGGTAACACCAATCTAAAAATCCAATACATGTAAGTTACCAACAGTGCACAGGAACATTAATTCTTTAATTAATATAATGCATTTCTATTAAAAATGCAATGCCACAGTGAAAACATGTCCAACTGGCAGCACAGTGTAGACCAGTCTTGACATGTAATAACATATTACAGTAAAGCATGCCAGGCCACATTTAGAAATACCTAGACTGGTTGCACCAAAATGCCGGTCACTGCAATAACACTTATCATGGTTATTTTATCACAGATGCCCAGAAAAATATACAATGCTGCAGTAAGAAATAGCTAGACTGGAAGCACGCAAATGCCAGTGTAGCCAGGTAGTTGCACTTAGCGGGACTACTTTATCAGAGATGCCCAGTTATAAAAAGTCAAGCCAAACTAAGAAATTACTAGTCTGGCTGCACCAAAATGCCTCTCTAGCCACTAACACCACATAGCAACCATGCTCAGCCTGGACATGGATGACCATTAAGATTTATTGCACAATCCCCATCCCACCCTACACCCCCCACACATCCCCTCTCCATCCCACCCCCCAAAATCAGCTTTTCTGCCCAGAATTACTTCCACGTTCCTTTTCCTTGTCCCAGTGCTTATGTATGAGGATTACAGGAAACTAAGCCAGGCATTACCTCCATGTCCCTCTACCTCATCCCAGTACTTGTGCATGAGTCAAAGTGCCTCATTCACAAGTACTGGGACGAGTAAGAATGGGCTATGAGTAATGCAGATTACCAATAAGTAACCAAAGGATTAAACACAAGTAGTGGCACAACACCATTGTGCTGGCTGGGCCATGTTGACTTGACCTGGCTCACCTACAGAGCGGTTGCCGAACAGAGCAGGACACAGATGTTAAATGGCACTTGGGTTTTTCTGTTAACAAAGGCCCAGCAATTACTAACATAAAGAATTTACCTGCATTCAAATGCATAATTCTTTAGGCAACTTAAATCTTGATGTGGGTTTAGTACTTCATGCCCGGGAAGTGATTGGAAGGGGAGAGAGGGGACAAGAGACCACTTATTCTCACAGCAGTCCATAAGTGTGTGGTTTCAGACTTAAAGGAGAGAGTTAACTGCTTGTAACATTGAAGCTGCACTAGAATAGTCTCTTTAGAATGCATAAAGAAGTTAGGTGCCCCACACAAATAATTGTGACCCTCCCCTACCACCTATGAAGTTAGCACCTCTCCCACATTTGAAGGGTTAGAACCCCTCCCCCAAAATGTGGGTTTCATTGCACCCCTGAACACAAGCACACACACCATTCAACATACACACGCACACCCAGCCACCAATAAATTTCATTGTGTACCCTTTCACCATACAGGCACACCCAGGCAACCACCCATATATTTAAGTGTGCTCCATTTCCCCATAAAGGCACACCCAGGCAGCCACCCATACATTGAAGTGTGCAGCCTTTCTCCATACACTCACGCAGCAACCGCCTATGCCTTTAGGAGTGCACCCTTTTATCATTCAGGCACAGCCAGACAGCCACCCATACATTTAAGTGTGCACCCTTTCACCATACAGGCACACACACTCAGGCAACCACTCATACATTTAAGTGTGCAGCCTTTCACCATACACTCACACAGGCAGCCACCTATATATTTAAGTGTGCACTCTTTCACCATACACTCACACAGGCAGAAACCTATACATTTAAGTGTGCACCCTTTCAGCATACAGGCACACAGAGGCAGCCACCCATACATTTAAGTGTGCACCCTTTCACCATACACTCGACACGCACACCCAGCCACCCATACATTTAATTATGCACCCTTTCACCATACACTCACAAAGGCAGCCACCTATACATTGGGGCACCCTTTCACCATCCACTCACACACACACACGTCATAGGTTTGAGGGGAGCCCTATTACTTCAAAAAGAAATGGTTTCTTTTTTGAAGTCACATCGACTTCATAAAGACATTATTTCCTTTAAGGATCAAACCATAATGGAAATAATTTCTTTATGAAGACAGAGAGACTTCAAAGAGAAACAATTTCTTTTTGAAGTCATAAAGCTCCCCCACCCCATGGCATGGAGGCCTCCAGCCTAGAGGCTTCCATGTCATGGGCTGGGAGGAGCGCTCGAACTTCAAAAAATAAATGTTTCCTTTTGTAGACACTTTGATCCTTAAAGGAAATAATGTCTTTATGAAGTCGGAGTGACTTCAAAAAGAAACCATTTCTTATAGGGCTCCCCTCAAACCCATGACGTGTGCGTGTGTGAGTGGATGGTGAAAGGGTGCACAATTAAATGTATGGGTGGCTGGGTGTGCGTGTCGAGTTTTTTTCTTTTTTTACTCCAAGGGGCCCCCTCCCAGGACATGTGGTGGTGTGGCCCCAGTACTGCCTGGGGTGTGGGCCCCCGTTACGACAGTGAGCTGTATGCAAATTACAGTTTTTTCATGCAAGAGGTGCAAGGCATTCACATCTGACAAAATGGCTTGTGTTGACTATGTGCAGAAGCACTATATTAAAAAAAAACACAACTTCTTGAAAATCGTGGAGCAAAAGACAGAGTAGTGATTGGCATCTAGCCTACAGTTTTTTGTGTCTCCAAAAAAAATACAAAGGGCGATGTATCGAAACCCTGCACCAGGGCAAACACAGCCCCGAGCAGATGGGCAGCTTTGCTTTGGCACAAAGATTTTGCTATGTTATGAAGTTTTCTAAAGTGCTCAGCTGCTATCCACGTGGCCTCTACGAGCTGCATGGGAATGTGCTGGCGTGGCCCATACTGGTGTGCTTTGGGAGAATATACTAGTCGTCATGGAATCTCGGATGGAAAACAATAATGGGGTTCCCGGAGTTTGTGTCAAGAACAACAATACAATCTCCAACCAACAGAGGCTTCTGAAAGAAGGAGCTGCAAGTAGCTCCACAGTCACCGTGGTCTTACTGCACTATCATGTTGGGATTTACTGATGATGAATGAACGCTTGGTAGGCACAGTGCACAACACACACATGTTTTAAGTGTCCACGTAAGGTCAGGTATAAAGAGATCTGGAAAGATGTATTTTATTTTTTGAATTAGACAGCACTTTATACTCTCTGCAAAGAGCACAATAAAATTATAGAAAAGCGAAGATGTCGTCTCGTCACATGATATTATATATGGCATTTATAACGCGCCTATACACAAGTGTTTCAAGGCGCGACGAGGCAAGGGAGGGGAGCATAGGGAGGATGGACAACGATCCTACTAGGCCAGGTGTCATTCAGATCGCGCAAGTGCGTGGGAAGGGGGGGCAGGGAAAGTGCAGTACATGGCAAGATGATAACAATAAGTAAGTAGCTGCCAACAAGTGCATGTGTAAGTGCGGACATCAGGTGTCAGGGCTGGGAGGGGGGCTGTAGGGATACAGAGACAGTCCCCAAGTGCGGGGTGTCAGGGTGATTTCCTGGGGGCCGGCAGAGCCGTCCGCGGACCCCCGGGGCTGGGGAGGCCCCAACTCCTCTGGCGTCCCAAAAAGGAGTATGAGACACACACAAGAGCAAAGTAAGGAGGTGCAGCTGGTAGTGTGACTTCTTAGAGACGTCAGAGATGTGAGGAGAGAAGGAGAGTGTAGAGTCGAACATGACTCCAAGATTCTTAGCATTGCAGGTGGGAGCAGGAAGAGGGCCAAGAGAGGCCGGCCAGAGAGCTGCAGGGAAGGAGGGAGCGGGTGTGCTGATTAGGAGAATCTCAGTCTTACTGGCATTAAGGCAGAGGTCATTGGCGGCACACCACTCCTGCATTGCAGACAGACAGAGATGAGAGAGGGAGAGGAGGAGGCCGATGGTAGCCTGAAAATGAGCTGGGTGTCACCAGCATAGCACTGAAAGTTGGGGCAGAGAGCCGCGATGCATTGGGCGAGGAGTTCCAGGTATTGGTTGAACAGCCAGGGAGAGAGGTTAGACCCCTGTGGGACACCACAGGTAGAGAAAAAGATAGCAGAGATGAAGGACCCAAGTTGGACCTGGGAGGGTCGGTCAGAGAGGAAAGAAGTCAGCCAAGCCAGAGCCTGTCCAGTGATACCCAGGTTATCACGGAGACGGTTGAGCGGGATGGCATGGTTGACCGTGTCAAAGGCAGAAGAGAATATGAGGATATTCTTTTCAGGTTATGCAATTGGAAAACGTAAAGGTTTAGCTGTAGAATCAGGGTTAGGAGGGTTTAGATCAGCAAACCTAGATTTAACCTAGGTCTCCTGACATCCTCGCCTCACTGTGTTGCCATCCTGGACTATCTTGGCCTTCCTGGTCTCGCTGCTCTTGGTGGCACCTCCCTAAATCTGTGACATTCATTATATTCTGTTCCTCTCTCTCTTTTTATTGATGATGTTGCCTCTGACACTTGGCATGCACATGGCACATCTTGCTAGAGGCCGATTCCCGGACAACTGCTCTTTCCCATTTCCCTTTCCAATGCTGTCATCCAGCACCACAGTCGACCCTTTCTGGCTGCTGCCATCTACCAGTTCTACTTGCGGGCGTCTTGCAGTGTGGGGAAGGTCCCCTTCGTTTTCAGAACCCAATGACCACCTTAATCTCAGCTCAGTGCCACGTTTGCCCTGCTGCCCAATTGTGTTTGGCAGTAGCTGACTCGCACTTTAGTTCCTCCATCATGTTGACTAGTCACATGTTCTCTTTGACTTCTTCTCATTGGATGGCAGCAGGGTGGGGCTCCTGCAGTTGGAGTAATTTTGTGGGTCAGGACCTTCCGGATGCTACCATGCTGTACTGTTACTCGGTCCTTATGCTGCTGGGAAGCTGTGCTCCTCCAGGATTGTTCCAGCATTGTCTATTGGCTGCTGGACTCTCTGATGGGCTTTGGGAATAAGCGCATGAGTCTCCTAATAATTCCTGACTCCGACCCTAAGAATGGCTAAATATCCGCATTCCTCTGCTGCTCTATTGTGCGGCCACTTAGAGGATTCACTTGGAATTCAATTCCACCTCACCCCCTGAGACACCACCAAGCCACCTACCCTTTCCCTTTTCTCCATTCTCCAACCTTCCTATTACTTCACTTCGCCACACCAAAACACTGTCTCCCTCACCCCACCTCCAACATAACCCACACCCCACACTCCCACTAACCGTGCCTTTCGGTCCTGCCAAAGATTATTTCCTCTATCCCCATCCCACTTCCATCCTCATTTAACGCCATGCCTAAAGTCTGCCCATATCAACTCCACATACCACCTTGCACCACCTTTCTTGCTTCACTTGTCCTTCCGCCTTGCAAACTGACTGTGAGACTGAACGTCTTGAACTTCCCCTCTGGCAGAAGGTCCTGTAATTCTTGTTTTTCCTGAATTATATACCCCCCTGATTTCCCAAAGGAGACTTAATATGAGCCATCATGAGGGAATTGACTTTGTGATAGGCACTGTCAGGATTTGAGTGTCCAAAACCCATTGTGTCCCCTTTGTATGTTCCCTTGCATAGAAGATGTGAGCTTACTGGGCTGGTGGTGAGGCGGGTATCCGTGGCAATGGACAGTGTGCAGCTCCTGGACCTGAATCACAGTGTGGAACTGCAGGGGAAGACATTTGGGAGCAAGCAGAAATGTGAACCAAATTAAAAGGGGAACAAGATCTTTCTAGGGAGAAATCAGAGTGGGGACACCCTGGGGAAAATCACAGTGGGCAGGGTCACAATGGGAAAGGTTGAAGCATAATCACATTAGGACACACTCACAGTGGTACACTTCAGGGAACATTTACAGTCAGACACTTTGGTGCAAAAAACAATTGGACTCCTGGGAGCCAAATCACAGTGGGTTCGAATTTCAGTACGAACCCCAGGAGAAACATTGTAGTGGGGCACCTAGGACCAGAGTTACAGTGGGCCAAAATGACAATAGTTCTGAAAAAGACCCCTGGCAAAGGACCCCCCCTTTGAGTGCCTGTGTTGCTGTGTGCCCCCACTCCCCTTTGAGGGCCTGTGTTGCGCTGTGCCCCCCACCCCCTCTTTGAGTGCCTGTGTTGCCATGTGCCCCCCACCCCCTCTTTGGGCGCCTGTGTTGCCGTGTGTCCCCACCCCCCCTTTGAGTGCCTGTGTTTCAGTGTGCCCCCCACCTTCCTCTTTGAGTGCCTGTGTTGCCATGTGCCCCCAACCCATTTGACTGCCTGTGTTGCCATGTTTCCCCCACCCCCTTTGGGTGCCTGTGTTGTCGTGTGTTCCCACCCCCCTTTGTGTGCCTGTGCTGCTGTGTGCCCCCCACCTTTGAGTGCCTGTGTTGCTGTGTGCCCCCACCTTTGAGTGCCTGTGTTGCTGTGTACCCCCCACACCCCCCTTTTGAGTGTCTGTGTTGCTGTGTGCCCCCACCCCCTTTGAGTGCCTGTGTTGCCATGTGCCCCCCACCCCCTTTTGAGTGCCTGTGTTGCTGTGTGCCCCTCACCTTTGCGTGCCTGTGTTGCTGCGTGCCCCCACCTTTGAGTGCCTGTGTTGCCTTGTGCCCCCACCACCCTTTTGAGTGTCTGAGTTGCTGTGTGCCTCCCCACCCCCCTGTTTGAGTGCCAGTGTTGCTGTGTGCCCCCATCCCCCCTTTGAGTGCCTGTGTTGCCTTGTAAACCCTCAACCCCCATTGAGTGTCTGTGCTGCCGTGTGCCCCCCACCTTTGAGTGCCTGTGTTGCTGTGTGCCCCCACCTTTGAGTGCCTGTGTTGCCGTGTGCCCCCACACCCCACATTTGAGTGCCTGTGTTGCCATGTGCCCCCACTCCCCTTTGAGTGCCTCTGTTGCTGTGTGCCCCCACCCCACCCTACCCCCTTCTACTCTCCTACATCTAACCACTGCAGGAGTCTGTTTTGATGCATTATGGTTTACCATCACCGCCTTGTTGCCAATGTTTGGATTTGACTTTCATGGACTCATTGACTCATGGTGCTTCACCCCTTTCAATTCTCCTGTCGGATTACCCATGCATCGCCTGCTCAGGGTGGCCCTGAATCATGCTATGCCCTTCTGCATCTTGAATGCAGGCCTGCATTTTCTGTTCTCTTGCAACACTTTGTGTCATTATTGACTCCTGCAACTGTATTCGCCCTCGCCCCAGCTTCTCTTTTTCTGTTTTACTCTGTTTCTCCTCCTCTCCCTTTCTCCCTACTCCCTCTCTCCCCCGATCCCCTTTACTTTTTTCTATGCACTTACTCGATCAGAATTGTCCTTGAACCTAGTAAGATAGCAACAATGTTTGTCTCCTCCCCCTTGCCATACTTGACCCCCCCGGCACTGCAATGTCGACAGGCCTAGTACAATAGTCGCTTGTTTTGTTCCTCTCCTTCCTTCTTCTCCCTTTCTCCCTCACCTCTTGTAAATCTCTGGCTCTACCAGAAATGTCATAAGGCCTAGTACGGTAGTCGTTGCCTGTCTGTTTCCATTTCCTTCCCAACCCCCACCCTTCCTTATCTGTGTCTTAGCACTTGCACTATCTGAAATGTTGCTAAGCCGAGTATTGTAGTTAATTTAGCATTCTTATTGTTCATGGCCTGTAAGAATGTCCTTGTATTTTCCCTTGTTCCCTCCCCTACCTGAAGCACTTTCAAACACATTGTGTATAGGCGCTATATAAATAAACTATCAGATCATATCATATCACCTCATAGGGCTCCTCAAGTTGTATGGGATGATGCGCACTTGGAGGAATTTGGCCCCACAGCCAGGTGCAGCTAGTCATACAGAGGCTTTGGAAATGCACCCTTTTATTGACAGGTAGCCAGTGGACCATTCTTGTTACTGGTGTGATGTGGGCTCTCTTGTAGAGACTCAGTCATAGACTTGCTTCTGTGTTCTTGAAGCATTGTACTTTCTATGGAAGATGCTCTGCAAAACCGAGGTATATGTTGTTGCAATAGTTGATTCTTGACATAATGAGTATGTGACTATGCATGTTCTGTACAGGAAGGTGAGGAAGGGCATTATTACTTGACTGAGTATATCTGGAAAAACACGCTGTGAACACAGGGTTTATTTGTGGTTCCAGGAGTAGATATCTGTCCATCCAAATCCTTTCATTCTTAGACATTTTTGAATCCATCAGCCAAGTGACATCTCTTTATGCCATGGAATTGTTGTCAGAGGTATAACCTTTGTTGGGTAAATCCTGATCTTCGTCTTGTTAGTGTCGAGTTTAATGTAATTATCTTCTGATGTCAGGGTCCATACCTTTGTTGACTGTTATTTTAAAGATGATTTCAGTATTGTTTACTTGTTTGTAGTAGGTGAGGCTGTATCTCTTGATGAAGCCAGTGAGTGTGGCTATGAACACATTGAAAGGTATCAGCAATAAACGTGATTGTGTGGTACTAAACAGGTTATGCTGCACATGCTTGATCTGTATGGCTTTATCTCTTTCATCCATAAGGTATGGAGTCACCCATCATAGCAAAGTATTGCCTGTTCCTTCTTCCTGAATTCTTTTGCTTAGTGACTGGGGGGGTCACTGTGTCGAACACTATAAAGATATGTAGTAGTTGAGGGCCTAGGTCATATTGGTGGCCATGCTGGTCTTTAGCTTGTCCCATTTGACAGCTGATTCCAGTCCATTCATGGGTCTTAATATTATTTGTTCTAAGGTTTCAGTATAAACGTAGCTCTCCTTGATTTGTGCTATGAATAGTATTTGGGAGCTCAGTCAGTAATTTGTGAGTTGTTCTAGTTTCCCCATTATCTGTTTGTGTATAGGTTTTACTAATGATGCCTTGAAGTGCCATGTTACAATTCCAGTCACCTGGGATGAATCCCAGAGTTCCTGGTAGCAGTTGGCCACTCTTTCCTTTCTCAGAATGTCTTTGGATCTACTTGGGGGAAAGGGCTGGTTGGCAATGAGGCTTTGTTGCTTTCCTTGACCAGCCTGAAGAATTCATGTTCCTTCAGTGATTGCTTTCAATTGGTTGAGCGTCCGGGTGCTTGGCTTGGTGTATTGGTGAGGGGATTTGTCTTTACTGTTTGTTTGTGCTGTGTCTGCTTTGCTGGATGCTCTTGACCATGTTTTGGTGGGTAATGATTTTGCACTATTTGTGAGAGGGTATCAGCTTTGTTGCAAGAGTTTAGATATTTCATTTTGTTGATGACTTGAACATCTCTTTTTGTGGATGTGTTCTTTCCAAGTAGAACAGCTTCTTTGCCTTTAGGACTTCTGCTTTGTCATCTTGGAAAATGCCTGGAGAAAAAGCTACAACTTTCAAGACAAAGGAACACACCAGTTTATAGGTATTTCTTGTGGATTCATAGTTTGTTGGTGAACCATCTTCATTGTTATTTTTTGTCATATGGGGTGAATTATTTCATGTGTGCTAGGATGTCCAGTGCTTCTGTGCTTCACTTGGGAGCCATCTCAGATTCTGTGGATCTGATCTTTTCTTCATCAGAATCTGCTATTCCAACATTCCATATGGATAACGTCTTGCTTTCCTGCACACTTTCCATTCCCCCACCATCTGTCTCTGTTTCCTCTTCTCTTCCTTGTTTGCGTTGTGATCTCCAACATGTTTTGATACTTCTACTTTCATCTTTACCCCTATCTAATCTCTTCCCCCAGTTGCTTGATTCTCTCTATCCTACCTCTCCCTTTTCTCCTTCACATAAGCCTCCATAGCCTTGGTTAACTCCCCCTCTATGCTCTTCTCGCCACCTATTATGACGTGCTAAGTGCAATTTGAGGAAAACACAATTGCATGTGGAAATGGCCACACTATCCTCCCTTCATACGTCCTACAATGCATCTTGGTTCTTGGCTAACCAACCATTTTGTATTGAGCTACTTCCCTCATCTTCTTCTCACCCTCCTCACCTCTCCCATGTCTTAAATTGTATTCTGTATCCTCCCACCTCTGACCCATCTTTATCGTCTTCCCTTTCTGCTTCTGATTTTGCTGACTACTTCTCCACTAAGGTTACAAATCTTCACTCTTCATCTTCAAACTCTGTGTTCTCCCTCTCTTCGTCTTGACCTGCCATTTCTACCTTTACTCTTTTTTCTGACATTGATATCATGCCCTTTCTCTCTAAGGTCCATCCTACTGCTGCTTCCTTTGATGCTGTACATCTGCTTTAGTCCATAAAGTCTACACACTTCTTGTTCCATGTCCTACTGTGATTTTTAATTTCTCTTTACTGACTTCTACCATCCCTTTGACTTTTAAACATGCTTCTATTCTTCCAATTCTAGAGAAACCCACACATGATCCTTCGATACTATTCAACTACCGACCTATTTATCTTTTTCCATTTCTTTCTAAACTCATTGAGCGATTTATTTACAATCAGATTTCAGTCCACATAACTCACCCTGTTATTCTTCCACTCTATCAATCTGATTTCCGTCTTTCCCGCTCGATTGAAACTGCTCTTCATTCTGGCTCTAATTCTCTTTTGCCCACTCATTATGCTAAACAGCCTTCTTTGCTTGTTCTTCTAGACCTGTCATCAGCCTTTGATACTGTTGACCACTCTATTTTTCATCGCACTATTTATCATCTTGGATTTCAGGGCACTGTGCTTGATTGGTTTAATTCTTATTTTATCAACCTCACCTATTCTATATACTACTAAGGTCAATCTTCTTCTGTTTTTTCTCTCCAGTTTGCTGTTCCACAAGACTCGATTCTTGATCCTCTCCTTTCTTCTCTGTATACTTTTCCTCTTGATTCTTTTGTTTCATCTTTGGTCTTTTGCACCATTTTCATACAGGTAGCTCCCAGATTGTTCTTTCTTTCTCTGCCTGTCTTCCAGTTATCCCATCTTGGCTGTTCGACTAGTACTTGCATCTCAAATCATCCAAGAACGATGTTCTCTTTTTCTGCTAACACTATACCTTTTTTCCCTTCCCCTTCTTCTATCTCCATACCTTCTTTTCTCCCAATTTCTCTGACTACTCGTTATCTTGATGCCTTTGTTGTATCTTTCCTGTCCTTTTCTTCTCATATGTCTTCAGTTGCCTGTTCCTGTCATTTCCATCTCTATAATGACAAACATGACTGTCCTTATTTCTCTTTGCATGGTACTAACATTCTTGTTTTTATTTTTTTTCTCACAGCTTTTCTACTGTTCTGCTTTTCTTTTGGGTATTCCTGCTATCAGTTGGCTCCTCTACGTTCCATTTACAACTCTTGTATTCAACTCCTTGTCTCACACCTTAGGACTCCATATTTCCTGCTCTGAAATCTATTCAATTACTTTCTTTTGAATCTCACTTACTTTTTCACTTTATTTGTGCTGTCTTTAAATATATCTATGGAATTGCTCCTCCCTATCTTTCTTCTTTGGTTTTATTTATTCTCCCTCTCATTCTCCCTCCTCTAAGTCTCTAATCTCTCTATTACTTCCTCTCCCCCTTTGTGCCCAATCTTGTTTCCTTTCTTTCTCATGCATTGCTCCTCAATCTTTAAATCCTTCAATCCGTGTCTCCCTTTTCTATTTTTCATTCCTGTCTTAAGCTCTATTTATATTCTCATGAATCTTCAGTTAATACGTTTTTACCTGTATTGCTTTACCGTTTTTGTTTGTTAAGCGCCTTGGAATAAAGTGCTATATACATTTAATAACATAAAAATACAAATACAAAGCATGTGATTTAGGGCTGCAAAGATTTATTTAGTGTTCTTGTTAGAATGAATTAGGCTGCCATGCTAGGATGCCGATATGTCAGCCTTCATGGCATACACTGTGTTTCCTTTTAGTTTCTAACTCTCTGGTGGTAGACTGGCCAGGCCAGTCAAGGTAAACTTCCAGAAGATAGCAGCATATTTTAAAGGCACAGCAGCTACTTTTGATTATTACATACTTAGGGAAAGTCCACACACTATATATGTGCAAATATATTCTTTATAATAGAATTGTGCATAGGAAATAGATAGAACGATATAGATAGGCAATGAAGTAATCCAGCTTTTCAAAGTATGGTTAAAAATGTAAAAAAGCGCCTCACAGGACTACAGCATGGTCACACAAGTCCAACTAGACTTTTCAGGGGGCACACCAGCATTAGGCACACAATTACCCCCAAGTCCCAATGTCTTGGGTGCATATAATCAATAGGTCAAGGTTAACTTTTGGTGATAAGTAGATGGTCTGCACACCAAGCCCTGCAAGCAGATTGGACCCTAAAAAGGTCCCCAAAAAAATATGAGTACTCACCAGAGGCAGTCCAGTCCAAGAGTTCACTCACCATTCCCCAGGCCAGAAGATTCCAAAGACAATTATAGACATCACCACCAGAGAAGGTGCGTTTTTGTTCTTTATGGGCAGCTTATATGGGAGCCAGAGAAAAACAAAATAAAACCCTAAATGTGAGTCGGGAAAACTCCAAATACAGATCCCCATGAAGAAGTGAAGAAAGAGTGATTCCAGTGAACAGCATGTAGAGTGGAGCCCTTGAGGTAGGGGCAGAGACTGTCTTGACTGACAGCTGTCTGGGCCCATAGGCGGAGCAACAGAAGACCTTCGCCTTGAGAAACAGACAGGAGAGACCAGCTGAGGTCAGAGTGACCCCTCCAGAAGATATGCAAGCAAGGGAACAGCTACTTTTACATTTGCAGTTATATTAGGATCCCCACAATGCCACAAAATATAAAAGTCACATCACAGATAAAAAAATGCAAAAGGTTAAGGGGACTCACAAAAGTGCGAAAAAGATGATATTATCCCATACAATCCTTCATTAGTTTCCCAAGAGCATGCAATGCATGCAATGCATGCAAATCTCCTGGAGATGGGTGCTCGTCTCTTGTGCGTTGGAATGGTGTGGGTAGGCATGTCAATCAGGACAGGTATCATGAGACATTCACCACACAGTACCCTGATTGGTGGGGCTATAGTTGTTAAGTCCTCTGCACAAAATCATGTGTAGGTGGTGTCCAGCTAAGTGTACTGCTCATTTTACCACGTGTTTTAGGTGAAGGTTAGATATGTATGCACTCACTCATCTGGTGATTTATTTTCTTCTTCAAAACAGATGTTGAAATCTGCTAGCACGCTTAAGTGTGCATAATCCACGGTGAGGGTGGCAACAGTGTCTGTGAATCTCTGGGATTTATGAAAATGGTTCGTGTATTAGCAAGAAGGATAGATTTGCTTATTGGTTGAGTTTCAAATGGATACGGGACAGCTTGCAGGCCATGATATTCATTTGTGGTGATGTTCATACCACAAGGTGGTTCTGATGCACAATGGCAATTTCCCATCCTCTCCTTCCTCTGTGATTGTTGTGGAGGAGATTGAAGTTAGGTAGGATGGGTTTAAGTGCTAACACATTGTAGTCAACTGAGAATTGTATTTGTGTTACAAAGGGCAGACATTAGTAGGATGTAAATGTCTGTTCTGTGCTTGGCCATAGAGAGGGCGCTGGTTAGGTTGGGAGGTATCTTATTCTCTGCAAGTGAACCACTTTCTGACTGATCCAGTCTTTTGGGTGGGATGAATCATGTACCATGTGTGCATATTTCTCACAGGTCTTGGGGTTGAGAGAGTGGCATCTATGTTCTCCACTTGGGTGTGTTCCTTGGTGATCACCAGAAGGTGATGTTTTGGATCTACCTGCTATTCTTCCATTTGACTTTGTGAGAAGCTCACTGTTTTTTTTAAGAATGGGCATGTCGGTTATTTGTGGTGTGGGGTGTGTTCAAATGGCGGACTCCTGTTTGCATTCTATGATGAGTCTTTGTTGCTGGGAGGTGTCTAGTCTATTTTGGGTGATACAGGGTGGGTGTTCTGGGTACTGCACTTGAGTTTCCCAATTGGATTATGGTGTATGTGTAAATCTTTCATTGCCTCATATTCTTTCCTGTCACACGCAATTTCCTGGATCATTTTCCTTGCTTCTGACCTGCACTGTATGCAGGCCATGTTGGTAGGATAATGAGATGTAGATTGCAATAGGTATGAACGTTGGTTGTGGTCTGCTCTCTCTGTATATTCTCTGAGCAGTGTTGTTGATAGGGGTTGAGTAAATGATCACTACTCTTTTGAATGATGTTTCTTGTAGTACCAACCAAAGTAAGCAGTGGCTATCGGCGGAGTTTGGCTGTGCTGCTTGTCTATTGCCGCTTTTAGGATTGTTTGTTAGCTGATGCACCCTATTATTCTCAGCCTTCAGAGTTTCTGGTTTTGCTAGACTGCGGGGAACCCCATTAGTGTAAAAACATTTCCAGTGTTATTTTGTTGGTTTGTGGACTTCATGTTGTAGGGAATGCTGAGACAAAATAACTCCTGGTCTGCAGCAGTCCAAAAAGAGTGTTGGCCAAATCACCTTCTCAGCCCCCACATTTCTACAAGCCAAAAGTGATCCCAATCATTAAAACAGGCCGATCTAAGATATAAAACTTCTTTGTCCTTTATGGTAACATGGGCAGAGGGCAGGCTATATTCTCAGAAGAGGTGTCATTGTTAGCCAGTAGCTATCCAACGAGCATTAACACACAGTTCAAATTAAAATATTTTCCAATCAAGGTTTTACAAAAATGTAAACTTAAATTAAACAAATTAAACATACAATTAACCATTACCAAAAACCCACCTGTGTAAAAGAAGACAGCAGATGCAGAACAGAAATGTTTAAGAACTCAGGATACTTTGTCTCGCAGAAAAACAGGCAAGGAATGCAACAATGTTGTTTAAAAGGATATGTCCTGCTGCTACTGCTGCAAAACGTTGCAAAAAGGTCTAAACCAGTGTTTAGAGTCCTACAAATTGGAGGAGGGGCAGAGTCAGTTGAAAGTACTCGATTACAGTGTTGGGTGGTTCAACAGTGTCAAACCACGCTTTGAGGTACTGAAGATGCAGGTCAAATCAGATTGTGCCATGGGGAGTCATACTGGTTCTAGTAGCGAGCAGGCATCTAGTCGATTCGTAGCGGGTCCTCCGAGCGGTTTGACTATGGTGTTGGAGCTGTGCAGTTCAGATGGCTTACCAGGGTTAGTTTGAAGGTTGCATCTTTTACGAAGACTTCCATAACCGCTGCTTTGGGTCAATGAGTCACATGATGTCCTTGCAGTTTGTGTCGAGGTCCATGATGGATGCCAAACAGCAGTGGCTTGAGAGAATGTCAAAAGCAGCACCAGTGAATACCTTTGGTTTGAGTGTGGTGAACATAGCTCGATTGCATTTCGATCAGTTCGATACAATAAAAGACAGGGATCCTGAATGTTCTGGCTCTCAGGATGCTGTTTATCCCAATCAAAGATCTTAGGCACAAAACTAACGACTGCTGACACTTCTCCTACGAACGACCCCCTCCTATCCTTCTCACTATTAACTGTATATGTATACTAATACCCTGTATGTAATTTGTAAGATATGTCTGCAACTGTAACATAAAAAATATAAGATAACTTTAACTTAAGAAATGTTAGATAAGTAATGTAAGATATTCATGTCACAGTAACCTGTAACTGTAACATAAGAAATGCAAGATATTTATGTAACTGTAACCTAAGCTGTCTCACTAGCGCCCAGTTGCCTAACGGCCCGGTGCGCTCTATAAATAAATAAACAATACAATAAATCCTTGTTTTCAATTCTCCCAACCCGGAGTAGGCTGGGGGACACCCGCATGAATCCTACAACTGCAGTGAGTTCCTAGATACTGGTGTATATGGCAGAGAGGCAGGTTTTTCTCCAGCAGCAATTCACCCCAATGTGCCTTGGGAGTGGGTAGGGAGCAGAGCTTGTCTGTGCCTTAGAGCACTCCCTCTTTACATCAATGTTTGAGGGCTTTGGAAAGATCAACCCTCCCAAATATGACTAAATAAATTCTTCCTTAAGTCCTGGATTTTTCAAAAGTGAATCAACAAAGGAGTAGAAGACCCCCTCTTTTATAGGCAAATTGACACACAGTATTGGAGCAACACAAGCCTGATAGTATTGGAGGAACACAAGCCTGACGTAAGGGGTCCAAACCATGTCCTTTTGTCAAGTGCACCTTGCTTTCTGATATTATACCTGGGTGCCTTGTTCCACAAGAAGTGGAGGGAGCAGGAATGAGAGAGAAGCCCACAGAAATGCACAATATAGGAACCTGTCTTCCAACCCACATGTTTTCCCTGGTTGTCCCAACTCTGCCCCTTTACCCTGCCTGCAGCTTTAAAGGCTATTTGGTGGGCAGTCACCTAGTGTGAGGCAGGCCTTTGTTATGAACTTGTCTCTTTGAAGCCAGACTCACAGGGAATATCCAGCAGGGAGATCCCAGGCATGGCAAGTAGGGTGTTACCTTCTCTCCAAGAGAGAAGCATGGATCCTGTTTTTTGTCCAATTCTCTTGAATGCAGACAGGCTGATGCCTGAAATCCACAGCCTCCCATGGCTGTCTGGCCTCACTGAAATTGACACTGGTATGGTACAAATCAGATGTGGTGTCACTAATAATGTGAACACACCAGACCACAATAGGTATGGATTATAGTTTCTGATTAACCTGTTACCAGAGGGGGAGTTTATCATGATTATATTAAATTTAGAACAGAGGTGTAGACTTAAATGCAATATCTGCACTGCAGTGGCTTGGCAGAAACAAGCAGCTGCCAAACAGTGCACCTATGATCTCTGAAACAGATCTGTGCTCAGGCTACTCAGGCAGCAGGGCACAGGTGTCCACTATGTTTTTGGCATAGTTTTTACCAAAAGAGGGATCTGGTTAGCATACCCTCCATCTGAGATTGGTTACCTGCATCTTTATATTATTAATATAAATCAAAAAAAGCTTGGGCTTTTGCATCATTGCCAGATGGCAAGCCTTCACAATGTCAGTTGTACAGTATTCCATCATCTTGCATTAGGTCACAATTGCCGAAATTCAGTGGCAAACTGGGCTCCTGTGCACATAAACCACAAATGGGAGGAAATTGGTGAAGTGGGATTATTAGGACCAAATAGTATGGGGGACATTCCAATTGACCCTTACTAGCACTCCTGGGAACAAGCAGCAGTGGGAGACCCCTCAGAGTAAATCACTGTGGGATAAATGTTTGATTGGGCATCTAGGAGCAACAACAATACAATTAAAGATTTATAGTGGGGAACCTGAGTCACATTGGGACACATGGAAGCAGAATCACAATAAAGATAATATCTGGTGGAGCACTTGGGAAATCACAGTGGTAGTTATGGTTAAGTTGCTGTTTCCACAGGAAGAACACTTTTTGGGCAGCTTATAACTTCGCTCTCCCAGGACGAATCCTCACCAAACTTTGCAAAAAAAAGTATATGGTCCACTCTGAATTTTTGCAGTTTGGTGAGGTTTGCTCCAGGGGGGGCAAATTTATAGGGGGGGTCCCAAAATGTATTTTTTTCCCATAGACATAATGGGAAAAAACTTTGCTCACGCCTACAGCCCAAACCGCTAGACGATTTTCACCAAATTTGTGGCAGGAGCAGCGGCTTGGTCCCAAAAGCGTGCTTTTTTTATTTGGTGTAAATCTGTCCAGTAGTTATTTTTAAAATGACCGAAATGTAAGGCAAAAAAATTAGTGCTATCTATGTTCGGTTCGCAGACTCACTTCCCTGTTCGGTCCGCTGCCTGGCCTATGATTGGCCAGAAACATTTGCGGCCGCTGATTGGATGGTGTGCAAACGCGAAATGCGTCGGTTTCCCTGTAACATCCGCCATCTTGGATTTAGGATATCAGCTTCATAGCACCACACACAGACGCCACTTCTGCAGTCAACATGAAAAATTGCTTGGGAAGAGCCAGAGGTAATTTCAAGGACATAGATGCGGACAGGAAGAGCGGGTATATCTGAGCAAATCCATGGGGTTCAAGACGAAAAATGTTTGTGACTTTCTTTAAACATGTTCAGTATTTTCCGGGAGGTGTTAGTTATTTCTTGTTAAAGCGGGATTTGAAGGCGCCTATCGCAGCCCAACAGGTTGTCGGACTGCTTTAACAGGAGGGCAGTCTGAAGCTAAATGACATTAATTATTGGTCGTTCTGACGCTTTGACAGGGGGATTATGCATCGCTGAGCGGCAGCTAATGGTTATTCATTACAGCATTTATGACATAAATGCAATTGTAACAAATCCACCCCCACCGCCCCTTCATACATTCCTTGTTGCCAAGGGGCCAGACCCCAACAATGCCAACCAACACCATGCTCGCCTAACCGCCAAGTGCGGGGGCGGGAGGGAGGGGTCACACCGCTGGGACATTTAAATAAAGTCTGATTTTGTTTGTTTTGAAAACCGCTAATAATGCACCTTTAACAACAAAGGTATACTTTAATTACATTACCTTACTATAAACGAGCATGTCATTAACAATTATGGTTTGTTGTACAATGTGAAGCAGCAACTGACATTGCCTGGGTGATTAATATAATCATGCCCCCTATATCCGGGTGCTATTCCGCTGGTTTGTGCCTCTCCTTTGCAAATCTGACTTCTATATCCTACGCGTATCATTCGGCGAGAAAAAAAGTTGCGTGTGTTTATTGCCACTAAAGCGTACCATTTGCATTTGGGGAAAAAGTTAACACTGCAGCGCACTTTTTAAACTAAAAGAAATCCCAATCAAATATATTTGTACCACCTCATTCGCCTGTATCCACCTCGGAAGCCAGATGGAACACCGGCAGCGGATACATTCACCTACTGAGCTTCCTTGCACGGTTACGGCGTCACGGTCAGTGCATCCAAGACTGAAACGGTCGGAAACCTGGACTCCGCCGATGCTCCTGGACCTGCCAGTCACGATTCGTGTTAAATGTGTTAATCATGGCACTTTTGCTTGAGTGATTCATTGTAAATTAGGATGGTTGCCAGCCAATCAGTGTCCGGGAACAGTGGACTGAATCCTCCAGTGTATACCTGCGTGCTGCTCCAGAATAGCTGATCCCTGTTTCCCCCGCTCCAGGGTTACTGTCCGCAGTCACCACTGAGGTTGTTGCCCATCTGCTGCATATGTCTCCCTGCTCCCTCCTGCTCACCCTTTACTTCAACCCTTGTCTCTGATGATGCGTCCCTAGCTGCCTCCATAAACAGTGTGAAGGTACTCTCATATGTCTACCTTGAAATAGTAGAGACATCACGGGTAGCGATGGAACGCAACCTTTCACCCTTTGACAAAACAGGAAGTAGCATCACATAGCATTGTTTCAAAAATATCACTGTAAAGTGATGCACATTTCATACATGAAGGCCTTACTAACAAGACTGTAGGCCCTGGCCACAACCACCGCCACATGTGCCACCCATGCACACACCCGTAGTGTTGCATTTTGATTGACAAGTTGTGGGGAGATCCTGCACTCTTGGGTGCAGGGCCGAAGGCCTTGCACCCAATAATACACTTATACCTACTTAATGATGTATGTCCTGTGGCCTCCTTGTACGCACAGAAAATTAGGCGTCCAATAAGGCCAATATTTCGGCCCATGCAGTGCACGGGGGAGTTGTTAGATTTGTAAGAACACGTGTGGTGTTAGGTAACATTGAAATTGACAGAATGCCGTGAATGCATTCTTTTTTCAAATGGCTATCATTATATTCATTAGTATGCCGCCATGGGTGGCACATGCTTTGGTGGTTGTGGCCATGGCCTAGAGTCTTGGATGCATGGCTGTCGGCCGAAGGCCGAATGCCTTACTTACAAGACTGTAGGCCCTGGCCACAACCACCTCTGCATGTGCCACCCATGCACACACCCGCAGTGTTGCATTTTGATTGGCAAGTTGTGGGGAGTGCGTGCAGTCTTGGGTGCATAGCTGAAGGCCATGCAACCAAGAACAAAGTGGTAAGTCCTAGACTTGGAAGATACTGCACACCCATCCCATGTAAGATCTACAGACATACACCTAGGAGGGAAGCCTCTGGGCAGAGGTACTGAAGGATAATACACCTATAGAATAACCCCCACTACCACGCTTCACTGAGGTGGTAGTGGAGAGACCCTGCACTCTTGGGTGCATGGCTAAAGCCCATGAACGCAAGACTGAAGTCATAAGCAGTGGAGTTACAAGTCAATATGGGTGTGGTGGATTGTGGTCGCTGTGCTGATGCCCTAGTGTCTTAACTTCATGGCTGCAGATGATTGTCCGAAAAGTAAATTTATAAGCAGCTAATTTACAAGGACCATGTTTTACATATGCAGCGATGGTTGTGGATAGGAACTGTACTCTTTGAAACTTGGTTGTAAGGCGTAGGTGGTAGGTTACTCACCGAAGATGAAAGGGAAGCCTACAGCCACTGCAGCATATTAGTACCATAGATCAGACGAGTAGATTCCCATGTGTAGAAAATGCCTGGCAACATACTTACTCCTTACTTTGTTTACAATCCATAAACCTTTTAAAAATATCATACTTGGCGGAAGTATCACTTTTTCCATTTCTGTGATGAAAGAAAAAGGTGTGTTAGTGTTTGCAGTTTTTCCACATTTACCACATTGCATAATAGACAGTTAACTTGTTGTTTGGACCCTCATACTTAGTTTACAAACCAGTGTACTGTGCATTTCGCTCAGTTTCTGTGTTTGCTTTTCTAATCCTTGGGTCTGGGGAAAAAAATCCTTGTCGGATTAAAAAAAACCTTCATTTCTTATGGTACTAAGTACTTCATTTTTTCCTTTCAGTGGGCCTCATTCCGAGTACGGCGCTAACCAATGGCGCTATTAACGCCTTGGTTGACGCCGTACCCGGACCGGCAGCGCCTTGGTGGTTGGCGGAATTACCGCCCCATTCCAAGGTTGGCGGGGCGGTAATTCCCCAATCCCCATTTACCCTTCCCCATTCCCATTCTTGCCCCATAGGGCATAATGGGAGTGGGGAAGGCGTCAATTACGCCACCGTAAATTACGGTGGCGTAATTAACATCAAGGTCCCTTAGCGCCATGGTATTTAACGCCTGCTAAAAGCAGGTGTTAAAAGCACCATGGCGCTAAGGGAACTCAGAGTATGGCGGTAAGGGATTACCGCCACCGCTCTCGTTAGCGGTGGCCGCTATCCCTTACCGCCATACTCGGAATGAGGCCCAGTGTTTGCTTAATTTTTCTGATCAATGTTAAATTGTCGTTTAATAGGTCAATTTTCTGCTCTATCTTTTTTAGCCTGTCTTTTTCTGTCTCGTTTGTTGCCCTTTCTTCTTTTCTTTCCTGGTCTGTTAAAAAAAAAATACATTAATTGAATGCCTCTAAAATACTGGTCACCATTTTGTATATGCAGAGCAATGTGTACCATAATTGTCGCTGTCTTCTGACATTTCCCCATGCAGAAAATGCTCCTCCAACCACTCCAAAGTACTAGCCATTCCTGAGTCAAAATAACAGAAAGACATTATTATTTCTGCACCACATACCACACAAAAAACATCACCCATACAAAAAATGACCTGCACTCACTCTTTTAATGTAATGTCCCTCCGTCCTACTGCGTCCGTCCATTGTCGTTCCAGGCTGCCGAGTTTCTGTGAAGTGATTACGCTGGAGGCATCCTTTCTTTTTTATGGCACCCTCCACTTTATTGTACATGGTTATAAAATGTGTCATTTTCTTTTCCCAGCTTCAGGTTTACATATTTACTTATTACTACTTATAATATCTTTATGTTCTTCTTCTACGTTGCACATTTTTTGTGTAAGACAATAGTACATTTTCAGATACCCCCTGCATCCTTGGCTTATGTTGATCCTGTCCAAACCCGTGCGCGAACAGGCGCTCAGTCCGTCCCTTTCCAATATCAATAGGGAGGGGGTTCTGTATGTTCTATGTTAAATGTATGTCAAGTACGTACATTACACTACATATCTCTCAAAATCACATGATTACAATCTATATTCTGCTCTATGACTTCATTGCCACTATTTCATGCTTAAGTTCCACCTTCCAAAAACCTACTCCATTCCCTACCAAAAAACTTTGTTACGGGGACATTACGGTTAAGTTGCCCTCCCAAAAACCAGTCAAATTCACTACAAAAAAAACTTTGTTGAGGGGACGTTATGGTTAAATTGCCCTAACAAAAACCAGTACACTTCACTAAAAAAAAACTTTCCTCCTCCCCTTTATGCTTCAAATTAAAACCGAAAAACCCTTGAAATTCACCAGTTATGGTAACCTGAGCCCCCAACTTATGTAACATTACACAATCACCCCTGACATCTTGCTACCAACATAATAGAAAGAACCCCTTGGAGGCATGGACTTTTTAGGGATATTATTTTCCCATGTGATGTCATCAGTGATGTCTTGAATGATATTTGAGATGTCATCTTTGATAACCTAGGTGTTAGTCTTAGCAATGCAGGTAGATGGTGCGAGTTATGGTTGCGTAGCTTATTATAAGGGGGGAATGTGCAGTGGTGTTTGGTTGCACTGTGAAGTATAACATTCTTTTAGGGAATTCTTTTTACCGAATGCACATATATATGTATGGCAGGGAAGGAAAAGAAAGGGGCTAAACAAGTGATGTCATCATTGATGTCATCATTGACATTTGAGATGACATCTTTCATGGTCTGGGTGTTAGTGTTAGCAGTGCACAGGGGCGGTGGCAGGGTTGGGGGCTCAGGTTACCATAACTGGTGAATTTCTGGGGTTTTTCGGTTTTAATTTAGCATAAAGGGGAGGAGGAAAGTTTTTTTTAGTGAAGTGTACTCCCCTCATCAACGTCCTCTCATCAAAAAAAAATTTGTAGTGATATATATATATATATTAGTGGGACACCTATGACCAAAATGGCAGAAGGCCAATTATTGTGAAATGCCCAGGAGCAAAGTCACAGTAGTGCAAATATATGATGGGACACTAATGACCAAAATCACAGTTGGGCATGAATTACAGTGAGACACCTGAAAGTGAAATCACAGGTGAGCAAACATATGTTTGGACATCTAGGAGGAAATTCACAGTAGAGAAAATGCATACTGTGGCGATTTAAGTCAAATAAACACAACCTAATTTAGATATGTATTCATGTGTGATGTAATTGAAGATACAACCTGAGCTGTGCCATGTGGACATCAGCGCTCTATAAGGAAATGGTACAGAGAGCACTCATTCTAAATCACATTCTAAATTCTTCTAAACCACACCGAAACTATAAGCATGTGTTTCCAGACCAACATATTGTTTTATTGACACCTTCCCTGTAGGTTTTGAGTGAAAGGTGAAAGGTGAAATGTTTTTCGGACCTATCCAAGTTTAGGGATTTACATATTGGCTCTCGTAGACAACGGGACTTAGGCGGTATAGCAATCTCGAGAAGTGGTTATTAGTTTCAACAGGAAAAGATTTGAAAATCATTGTGTTAACCTAAAACCCCTGCTTGGAGAAAAACACAACTTGATCAGAGGGAGATTCCAGTAAATGGAACTTCATAAGTGGAAATCAAGATAGGGTGACTCAGACTCACATATTTTGTGTTAGTGATGCTCCTGCGGGAACATCTTTCTTACTGGGGAACAATTTACTTCATCTGCTTTCACCATTGATAGATTGTGTGAACCAGGTCCTCTGGACTTATACCTGCTGCTCGATCAAATTAAAATGAAGTGCAAATCATGTTAGTTTGAATGGTCATCTGATCAAAAAGCATGCAGACCGATTGGGAATTTATTTCCGAAATACTCCTGACCCAACATCAACCTCCTGTGAAGGAACAGGATGATAGTGAGGTATTTCCATTGGACCTTTTCCCTACGTTACATGGAAATACATTTATGTTATATCCATGGTATACACTATGTTTTTGGGATAGAGTTTACCAAAATGGGGATCTGTTAGCATACCCTCAATTCTCAGCTTGATTACCTGCCTCTTTGTATTATTAATACAAATCAAAAAAGCTTGGGCTTTTGCATCATTGCCAGATGGCAAGCCTTCACAATGTCAGTTGTACAGTTTTCCATCATCTTGCATTAGGTCACAATTGCCGAAATTCTGTGTCAAACTGGGATCCTGTGCACATAAACCACAGTGCACCCCCAACTGGGAGGACATTGGTGAAGATGGATTAATATATGCAATACCAGCAAAGATGTAGGTCAACCAATTGATAACTAAAATGATAACGTAAGTACCCTAGCTACTAGACAAAGGAAAGGAGAGTTCATATTCTTGCCCGGGTAAGGATCTGGTTCACTCAAATATCTGTTTCACTCAAGAGAGATGTTTCACCAGTGAAAAACTGCATCTTACTATGAATTCTAAACACCTGATTACTAGAAAGTATATCCTGAAAATTACCATTGGAACTAAAATAATAAGTCATAATTACTAAGTGGTGAGAGTTGCTGTTCCTCATTCTTATATGAGTAATAACATACTAGATCAAATTAAAAATTAATTTGAATTTTATGAACAGCAAAGTCTGGTCAAGAAGTGAGAGAAATAAAATGGATTTTAATTATCTTGAGAAAGTATTTCAATTTGCCCAATTTCTGTGATAAGCTGCTTATCACATGGCTTTCAGGGAGGCCCACACACTAGGTCAAGTAATTGGATCAATTTGAAGGAGGATAATCAATTACAGCTAAATCTTCAATTGTAGTCAGCACTGTATGTAACTCTAAAGCATATGAGGGTGGCCACTGCCGCCACAACTCGACATGTAAGGTGGGAATTTTGTACACTTGAAGTACCAGGGGATGGTAAAGTATCACTCTAAGATCCACTCAAAGAGTGAGCTTCCATTGATTGATTTATTCATTGTATTTTCGTTAACTTGTTTATCGCATGTGAGACTAAGCACCACTCGTTGCACATGGATTGAATCCAGGGGGTAGACATGGTTGTTTGTGCAGCTAACCCATTTTTTCCCTCAGACCCCACATCTTCGTAGCACAGCCTCACTCCCACACACCTCAGCACACCCTTATAATACAAACACTATTGCAAAAAAACTCTGCTATAAGCTACCTTTCACGACAAAAAATGTGAACTGTAGCTACTCATCTAATTTCTATCCACTTAAACACAGCCCCCTGTCTTAGTTCATAGTACAAGTACTTTCCGCTCATTCACTTGCCATTCAGACATGTGTTTCTAGCAGGGTCTTGTCCACACTCTCATAACTTTAATGGCCGAAATGCACACACGCATAATAGCACCTACCAATTTTTCCCATATCTGGACGTTGGTCCCTCCGAGGGCATTCAACCAACAGCGCATTGGGATCCTAATTATGCTGGTAGGCGCTATACAAATGACAAAATTAACGAATGAATGAAGTGCAACTAACTACAATATGGTTGAAGAATAGATCACTTTGATCGATGCCTGCGAGACTGGTAAACAAAACCAATTGAGGCAAGTGTTTATGAATTTTTGGAACACTTTCTCTGTCAATGTATACAACAGTGGACATGCAGTTCTACATTATATAACAATAACCATAATCTCTGATATGACACCGGCATTTGTAAGACAGTATGGGTTGCCAATGGCATTCATTGATCACTCCCTGTGATTATCTAAAAGTTTGAATCCCATTTGTTCAATTGCTATTAAAATAAACAAAGGACCACATGTAGACCCTCATGGATTGACCAACTACAAATGTAAATGTATAGTGAATTCTGCAGTGATGACTCTGTCCTTAGTCCATCTACTGAAGGCCGGGGTGAAGTGTTAAAGGGTGGGAATCACACAAAGAGGCTGTTAACTGTTGAAATTAAGTCTTCCCCAAGCTTCATTGTTCGCATATCATATTAAAAGTTTTTCCTTGAGACTGTATGTTCCGATACATGTTAATTGCAGTCAATAGCACAAGCAGGTTATTGCAGTAATTTCATATGCAAGTAAAACTTTGTCACCTTTCCAAGTAAAATATAATTAATTTGAAAAACATTAATGGCAATATTATGGATGCATTCATTAACCTATAGGAAACATATTATCCATCAGACCACCCACCAACATCTCCAATAGTTGCAGTGTGACCGCATAAAGTTTTGAAATGTTTCTAATTCTAGGATTACTTTTTAGATTCTTTATATCCAAAAATACCCTGTAGAAATAAGAAATGGTCAAAATAGATAGAGTCTAAGGGCTCCAGGATTAGCAGATCTAAAATTATTCTGTCAAGGATAACTGTTTAGAAGATGAAAGTTTGAAAACAACTGACAATATCAAGGCATATCTACCATCTCCTCACAAAATGTATCAGGATAAAACACCTGTTAGGGAATTCCCACATTTCTTGTGGATGAATGTTCGTTCCAATGTCACTGGCAATAATAAGAAGGAAGAAGTAGTTGGCAGCAGAAATGCTTGTGTGAATGACACCCCCGAACTGCAAGCCAGTTATGAAATTGGTCCCGGAATAGTCAGGTCTATCAAGTCATTCTTACTACCGTAAACCATCAACTTCAGAACCTGGTGATTATTACTGATTCAGATTATTCATGAAATGGCTTTGTGGAACATTTAACCAACCCTTGAAACATCGAAAACCAATCAAACCATTGACATGGTAACGTCAAACAACATGACGATATATTGGACAAATATTAAAGGTTACTCTAAGGCAGAGGCTCCTGACAAAACAGGAAATGATCTAGCAGACCAATTAGATGAAGTTGGATCTCTACAAGGGCAATCCATTGAAATGGATCACCTCCTAAGAGAAATACAAATTAAAGCATTGACTCAATGCCAGACTTTTCCTGAAAGTGAACTTCCCAATCTTCATGAATTAGAGATACTACAGATATCAATTTAATAACTGCTCAAAGAGAAGATCTAATTATTGGAAATTTGCATCACTATCTGTAAGACCCATAAAACGTCCCCTATCTGAACATGATTATCAGGGGAAGGTAGATTTGAGAGTATTAATGACATTTCAAAATATGTTTCAAATTCAGGATAGATTGTTGGTTAGGAAACTCCAATGATACTATGACAAGTGGATGGTAACAACCTAATTTAGAAATGTGATGCCAAACCTAGCCCATGTACATCATTTGTAGGGGACTTTCAAAGATGATCAAGATCCTAAGTGAGCTTTCTTATGGCCACACGTGTTAAGACTTACATATATAATTTTTGTTTGTTTATTATTTATAGCGCGCACCAAACCCGAGGGTTTGTTTCATGTATGCACAATTTCAGATGTTCTCCCACACAGTGGGCCCCCTACAAAAAAGAGGGTTGCCATTGCCTTGGTCTGATTAAAAGATTGACTTTATAGACCCATGTTTCACTCCTCAGGTAGAAACAAGTATATTCTGCCTGTTACTTGACTATGTATGGCATGGATTGAAAGTCTACCAGCCCCAAATTGAAAGATGAAGACTGATGCCACTATCGATCAACCACATCTTATCTTATATAGACTTCCCGCAAAGGATTGAGTCCAACCAGGATTGTCACTTTATCAGTGAAGTGATGGCTATGATGTGGGAAATTCTACAAGTAAAATGAAACTACACCTTGACTACCACTTGGTGTTTGGGGTGTCAGAGCAAAGAAAAAAACAACTGCAGGAATCCTAAAGAGGTTTGCGCTGAATATTGGACCCACTTGGGACTTAAAATTATCATTAGTTCTGATGACTCTCAGAGCTACCCCTACTTCAGATATCTAAATGTCAACTTTTGAACTTATGTCTGGCAGAAAAATGGAATTAACTTAGCTTCTGCTATATTGAAAAAAAAATGCAGGTGTTGAATAATGCCTATAGTACTCATAAGTATTTTGAAAATCTTTGAAAACCTTTGCAGCATGCATTCACCTATGCCCAAAGAAACCTGGATAGGTCTGCAGCTAGAAACAAGACAAACTATGACATGCTATGACCTCAAGACCTCGAAAAGAAGCTATGAAGTAAGTGACCGAATCTACCTCTATACCTTTAAGAAACTAATCTAAAGAGAGGCAGTTTTAGACTTCATGGAAATTATAGATAAGGTATCGCCAGTTGCCTCCAAAATAAAAATGCCAAAAAGGCGATCAGACAGAAGAACACTGGGTACATATGAACCAGCTTTCCTCCACAATCTTAGAAAAATAGAGGAATCATCTGAATCCAACGTTGACGTAGCCTCTGAATAAGACTTTGAGTACGACCAGAAAGAATAGTGACTGCAATCTGCGTTAGAGGGATAAGTATGGGTGATTAGGTAAAAGGATGAATATTTGGCTTAAATTATTAAAATGTAATTGTTAAAAATAAACAAATATGTCAAATGTAGCGTAGGATGCTGATATATCCTCTGTATGCATGTCGTATACTAAGTTAGGCTTTCATACCATCTCTCAGTATGTACGAATAATTAACATTTTTCTTGCATTGTGAGTGGACCTCCAAGGAAAGACCTGGAGTTACCAGAACGAGAACATGACAGAACTCTAGTAAAAATCACACAAATTCAAGAAAAAGGGATGAAGAACCCTTTGGAGAACTTTGAGATAAAGAGAAGATGTCTCAAGCTTTGTTTCCTGACACACATGGTTGCTAAGAATTCTACAACCCTGTTTTGTATTATGATTTTCCCAATGATATAACAATAACTCCTTTGTCCCTATTCGCCTTTGAGATGCAGAACAAAGGGTGCAGGGGTTAGTGTGGATTTAATTGAAATAACAATAATCTCATGTAAATATGTATGCATATTTGATGCTATAGAAGATTTAACCTGAAGCTCTGTGTCATGTGCACTTAAAGGATAGTTCCGGGACTTTTTTTTTATTGTCCCTACGGTTCGGCCATGTGTTTTTAAGCATAAATCGGTAGATCGTAGAAAACTTTCCTATGGACCTTACCCGACTTTTCGTCCATTAACGCACTCGAAATCAGCCGCCATTTTCTGATAATCCTATCATTTCCCCCCATCGACCTGGCTCACCTGCGTTTGCGGCACTAAATCATATCCCCCGCCCCTGAAACAGACTTTATCAAAACATTCATATTCCCCGCCTCTATCCGTGACGTGACTGTGCTGCGTAGGCAAACGCGCCCAGGCGTCTTCTACGCGACTCCACACAGAACCCGGAAACCAACACAGATCAGCTCACAACACAGCGCGCCACAATTCGGAATATGAAACTGTACTTTTAGATCAAACCGCATGATTGTAAATTTGGTAAAGTACATTTATTTGACATCAAATGTTTAGAGAATATTCAGCGATTTGCATTTTTCTTTGCTCTCGATCCAAAATAGTTTGTCTTGAGGCAAGCGATGTTTGTGTGCAGTACACAGGGTGTTGGTTTACAATAAAATAAGCTCTTCGGTCGCACTGATAATCGCATGGCTGTTCCAACAACGAGGCACTAGGCCACCACAACGGTATGTATGTTGCATCTAGCCGTTAGTACCGCGTAAGGGCATACTTGTACTTGGCGATCGTCCCATAAAATGGTCAGGGTGGTAACGTTGTTCACGCGGAGAAGCAACTGGCGGTTGTAAAAGCCATCCGCCGGTGTCTGGTACTCGTGACACATACAATAATGAAGGATGTACCTGTTTTAAAAACATAAAAAATGAAATTAGTCTCACCATCAGATCTTTATTAAAATTATTCATTTTATATATTAGGTCGGGAAATTATTTCATAGCTAGGACAGTGCAACTGGGTATTATACGTCATTTCCAGTAACCCACCCCCTCTCCTCTGCCTTTTTCAGAGCCGCCTGAGCGCCAGTGGACCACTTCGTTACTGATATGATATAATATGGCATTTGCAACGCGCCTATACACAAGTGTTTCAAGGCGTGGCGAGGCAGGGAGGGGGGGGAACAGGGAGAAGACAGACAACGATCCTACTAGGCCAGGTGTCATTCAGATCGCGCAAGTGCAGGGGTAGGGGGAAGGTAAAAGTGCAAGGGGAAGGGGAGGGGGGAAGTGGAGTACAAGGTAAGTAGCATAAAATAATAAATACATAGGGCCAGCTGGTGGCGAGTGCAAGGTAAGTGCAGAACAAGTGCTGGGAAGGGGGGGCTGTAGGATACTGAGACAGTCCCCCAGTGCAGGGGTTGACAGGGAGGAAGTGCAGGTGGAGAGTGGAAGGGCCCAGGACCAAGGTCGCAGACAGTGGACCAGTTGTAGCAGGGGAGAGGGAGAGAGAAAGCAGAAGCAAAGAGGAAGGTTTTGAGGTGCTTCCGTAAAAGGAGATGGTTCTCCTCAAGATAGTGCGCGGTACAAAACAATATGCCACATAGAACGAACAAGTACAACTTAACCCGTCTTTAAAGCTACTGTATAGTAATTAAATTGCGGTATAAACTCATCTAAAGAGTTACTTACATTATATTTGCATTTTCCATTGTGTCTGTGCGTAGGGCAGCCCCGAAATACCACTCCTTCTATGCCGACGTTATTTCTTCTAATGAACGAACATTAAATGGCTTTCGTTTCTGAAATTATATTCATTATCGTTTCTTACGTTATTGCACCACACCCCCAAAAAGAAGTCTTTCGGGATGGTCCCGGCCTGTCAAGGTCAAATAACAATAGATGACATCTAGATGGAACAATAGTTCCATCGATGGAACTGTCTGGAAACGTACCTCGAGCATCTGAGTGACATCAACGGTTGTCGTCAATGCGTTGGACTCCTCAGCATCTCCCTGAAAGACAGTACTTGCATTATTTTGGATAACAATAATTATAACTGAAAACAAAGACTAGAGGACGAGTACAAGGGTGTACCATTAGGTAAAATAATTACACGATAAATTAAAACTATTGATTTACATGCCTAAAACAAGTCAGTGGCAGAACAGCTAAGTAAGATTACCCGATAGGCGCTTGAAGTGGCTGATGACTGCAATAACGACACGGATGGAGAATCTTCCGCCTTCATATTGAGTGGATACATAAATGGGGAAATTATTGTTAGCTAATGCTACACACTACCGCAAGGCCGAGAGCTAAATACGTAAACTTGACTCACCAGTGGAGGGATGTGGACGAATAGAGTGGGAATAGCGGTTGAGAGCAATTTTCGCTTCGCTCGCGGTGTGTTCTTCTTTATTAGCAATGATGTGGAGTACATGTCTGAGCTAAAGTGCCTGCTGCAGATGCGGTATCGATCACCCCTCTTGTCCGCAAAGACTTCTAGGACTCTACTTTCAAGCTCAGACGGTGGATATCCGCAATATCGGACCCATTCTCTTATCTGATCTATTGTCTTAGGGAAAACATGCATTATAGTACCTTCAGATTTTTTATGGGTCTTCGAAGGGCAACCGCCAATGGAACAGGCAGGCATTGTGGAAAGTTCTGAAAAGTAAAGATCAACAATTCTCTATGAATACCAATGTGTTAAAAAATTAAATGACACATAAAAGGTTCAATGCAAGGTTCGTTTTGGTTCTTGGAACTATACACGTTATTCACATGCGGATAAGTATTTGAATAACTTTAAAAAAATAGAAAAATAATTTGACTAAACTCAGAACATGTGACTAGTTCCTTGCATGTACTGTCTTGAACAAAAAGAAATTGGACGCAAAATGATTATGGTACATGGCCTTACCTTGACGAACAAACAGTTAGATGCAGGGATCAGAGTAGTTTCTTGCCGTAGAACAGGGAGCAGTTCACAGGTTGCAAACTGACGAGTTTGCTCGAAGTGGTCACGGAAGTTCACAGAGACGAAGAGCAGATAACCAGCACCTTCACGGGTTGACTAGCAAAGCGCAAAGAAGTTCTCATTAGAAATATGAAGTGGGTTATAAAGAATTCGAAACAGGGGTGTGTTTGTGAATGAATGACGTGTATATGTCGTGGCATTATGCGGTTTGCAGGGGGGCGTCCAGCGTGAGGGGGGATGCTTGGCAGGAGACACGGGGTCTGGAGGTAGACATGGGAACAACAACCCATGCTCTATAGACCACTTTGAAGTGTAAATGGTCTTTGGCACCTCTTGGCCTTTATCGCTCCCTGACAGCTCCACTTGCTAGCACAAGTACCCCGGTGCGAACTGCCTTTGATAGGGCGGGGGGTGGATTGGGGCGGTGGTCGTGCAGACAAGACACAGGAAGACTCGTGAATGGAGACACACTTATGTGGATTGCAGGGGGGCGTCCAGCGTGAGGGGGGATGCTTGGCAGGAGGGAGACACGGGGTCTGGAGGTAGACATGGGAACAACAACCCATGCTCTATAGACCACTTTGAAGTGTACATGGTCTTTGGCACCTCTTGGCCTTTATCGCTCCCTGACAGCTCCACTTGCCAGCACAAGTACCCTGGTGCGAACTGCCTTTGATAGGGCGGGGGTGGATTGGGGCGGTGGTCGTGCAGACAAGACACAGGAAGACTCGTGAATGGAGACACACTTATGTGGATTGCAGGGGGGCGTCCAGCGTGAGGGGGGATGCTTGGCAGGAGACACGGGGTCTGGAGGTAGACATGGGAACAACAACCCATGCTCTATAGACCACTTTGAAGTGTAAATGGTCTTTGGCACCTCTTGGCCTTTATCGCTCCCTGACAGCTCCACTTGCTAGCACAAGTACCCCGGTGCGAACTGCCTTTGATAGGGCGGGGGGTGGATTGGGGCGGTGGTCGTGCAGACAAGACACAGGAAGACTCGTGAATGGAG
This sequence comes from Ambystoma mexicanum, assembly GCF_040938575.1. NCBI lineage: Eukaryota > Metazoa > Chordata > Amphibia > Caudata > Ambystomatidae > Ambystoma > Ambystoma mexicanum. Next base: position 857,755,207 of record NC_090922.1, on the reverse strand, counting down.
ACACACTTATGTGGATTGCAGGGGGGCGTCCAGCGTGAGGGGGGATGCTTGGCAGGAGGGAGACACGGGGTCTGGAGGTAGACATGGGAACAACAACCCATGCTCTATAGACCACTTTGAAGTGTACATGGTCTTTGGCACCTCTTGGCCTTTATCGCTCCCTGACAGCTCCACTTGCCAGCACAAGTACCCCGGTGCGAACTGCCTTTGATAGGGCGGGGGTGGATTGGGGCGGTGGTCGTGCAGACAAGACACAGGAAGACTCGTGAATGGAGACACACTTATGTGGATTGCAGGGGGGCGTCCAGCGTGAGGGGGGATGCTTGGCAGGAGACACGGGGTCTGGAGGTAGACATGGGAACAACAACCCATGCTCTATAGACCACTTTGAAGTGTACATGGTCTTTGGCACCTCTTGGCCTTTATCGCTCCCTGACAGCTCCACTTGCCAGCGCAAGTACCCCGGTGCGAACTGCCTTTGATAGGGCGGGGGGTGGATTGGGGCGGTGGTCGTGCAGACAAGACTCGTTTGCCGCAGGGCCTCACCAAGGAGAGGCCATCTAACTGCATGTAAGAGGCAGGCTGCAGGATCTAGTAAATGGAAGGCAGGGGGGTGAGTTTATAAATACCTCACCCTCCCAGGAGAATATATGGGTGCAGTTCACCCTGGAGACCCTGGATGCCTAGGCAGTTAGTCAGCAGCAGGCTGGCCTGTGGTGGCAAGGCGGCACGGGCCAGAGGGGGTCATCTCTGTACCCGGTGCCCAAAAGGATGATTTATTATGATCAACCATATTGATTATTTACCTATAACCATGTTTTTTATCAATAAAATCCAACGGCCTTTTATTGCCAACGCTTGAACAAAGTGGTGTGGTAAGTATTTTTGGGGGAGGAGGCAAGGCCGGGAGGCTTGATGCCAACCCGCAAAATAACAAATGTATGTCTGCTGCATATGGGTTCAACGGTTATGTGGATTGAAGGTGGGCGGCCAGCGTGAGGGAGGATGCTGGCCGGAGACATGTGGTGTGACAAGACAAGGCACAGGAAGACTATTCAATGGAGACACACTAGATTCATTTAAAAAATCAAAACAACCATTGTTAAAATATATGTTGGGTTTTATTTTAGATCTTAATTTCAATTGAACATAAATAATAAACATTACACATTGTAAAGTTCCGGTTGCAGCACATCCAGGGAAAATCCGCGGTATTGTCCACTGTCGCTGGGGAAATGTTGTCTAATGGCAAGTACCGCACAGGCAGGTATTACTCTCCGAACGCGGTGTCCGAGCCTCCCGTGAAGCCACCAAGTGAAGCAACGATAGGCCACCAGCCTGTACCACCTGTGAAAATGAAAGATGCAAACTGTATTAAAATGACAAAACTTTCTTATCAATGTCGATTCAGGTAAAAAATGTCATTCTGCTTTGAAAAAAATTCTATCTAGAAAATGCACAATATGGAACCAATTTACATGCATTCGAATGATATGTAGATGTAATTTTATATGTGGGAGACGACCATGAAATAGTAGTGGCATCACTGACATCACAACCAGAGTATACTTACTCGTTACTCGGATTACGCGGACGAACAGTGCCGCGAAGTTCGTGCATAAGCACCATCATCATCCTCAACACGGTCCGTGAGAGGCAGGCTTCCCTGAACTCTGGCAGCTCGGTGATGCAT
>NC_090922.1:857748514-857751014 GCF_040938575.1 Ambystoma mexicanum | reverse complement strand
GCGGAGGGGGTCAGGCCAGGGGTAGGCCGGGGGTAGGCCGAGTGGGAATCGGGCCCGGCGGCAGACATGGGTGGCGGGCAGGCTTCCCGGGCTGAGCGCCTGGAATTTTTTTTTCCTCTTAAAACCCCCGATGGTCTCTGCCGACTCCCAAGTGGGGAAGCTAGATGGGACGCCGGGCTGTCCTGTGCGCGGCGGGCAGGATGGGCGGTGCTGCCTCCTCCCGGCCTCTCCTGCACCTGCAGGTTCGGGCCGACGTCTGGAAACAAAACAAAAAGTTGCCTGTGACGGTGGATCACTCGGCTCGCGCTTTGATGAAGAACGCAGCTAGCTGCGAGAATTAGTGTGAATTGCAGGACACATTGATCATCGACACTTTGAACGCACCTTGCGGCCGCGGGTTCCTCCCGGGGCTACACCTGTCTGAGTGTCACTTGAATGCCAATCACCCCGGGTTTTCCTCACCGGGGCGTGGCTGGGGCTGTCACAGGGACCCCGTTCCCTTCGTCCCCCTAAGGTCAGACCCCGATCAGCACCGGCACAAGATACCTCTGGACCTGGTCCGCGCAGGCCACGGCAGTGGTGGTCAGAGGCAGCAGGGGGCTTGAAAAAGCCTGCCGCGCCTTCGCCCCTGCTCCGGGGCACCGGGCTGTGCCGCGTGTGGCTGTCTGTGGTGTCCCACAGCTGCCAGCGCGGGACGGCCCCGGAGCACGGGCCTCGCAACCAGGCAGACCTCAGGCTAGTGTATTGGGAACGCGCACGATCGGCTGCTGCCGGAGGCGTGGGGCTATCCCCCCCTGTACAGCCCTGGGCCCGAGGCCGGCTGCCCCATGGAGCTCTCCTGCTCCCTCTACAACCTCAGGTCAGACGTGGCGACCCGCTGTATTTAAGCATATTACTAAGCGGAGGAAAAGAAACTAACCAGGATTCCCTCAGTAACGGCGAGTGAAGAGGGAAGAGCCCAGCGCCGAATCCCCATCCGGTGGCCGGCATGGGAAATGTAGCATATAGAAGACCGACTCCCCAGCGTCGCTCAGGGGGCCCAAGTCCTTCTGATCGAGGTTTACCCTGCGGACGGTGTTAGGCCGGTAGCGGCCCCCGACGCGCAAGGATCGGGTTTTCTCGGAGTCAGGTTGCTTGGGAATGCAGCCCAAAGCGGGTGGTAAACTCCAAATAAGGCTAAATACGGGAGCGAGACCGATAGCAAACAAGTAACGTAAGGGAAAGTTGAAAAGAACTTTGAAGAGAGAGTTCAAGAGGGCGTGAAACCATCTAGAGGTAAGGGTCTGTGCAGTCCACCTGGAGGATTCATCATGGCAGGCAGGTTGGTCGCCCGGAATGGCGGATCCCCTGGCAGGACCACCACCCGGGTGCACCCGGCCCCCGCAGGGTGCATTTCCTCTGTGGCTGTGCACCACGACCGGCTCTGGGTCGGCTGGGAAGGCCCCGGGGGGCAGGTAGCTCACCGCTCCGGCGGAGAGTGTTACAGCCCCCTGGCAGCAGTTTCGCTGTGTCCGCAGGGCCGAGGGAGATTGACTGCTGCCACGCCCTTCTCCAGCAACCGTCCTGGCCCTTCTCAGGGGTTGCCAGGGCGGCGACGGTGTTAGGGAGTATTATCATTCAATGGCTAATTTCCCTTACCTAGTGAGTCCCCCAGCAGCTTTGCTGGATCTCTGGAGTTTATTTTTCCACTTGGTAAGAGCGTACCCCTTTTTTCCCACTCTTACCTGTGCTTTGCCATGTGTATTTCACCTGTTTTTGTGATTGTGGACTCTGGAGTACACCATTTCAGTAGCCCCCTCCTTTTGTGTGTTACACAGCACCTTCAGTGCAGTGACACAGGGTTGTCTTTTAGACTTCCCACCAACTCCATTTCTGAGGCTGACTACTGTCCCCCAGAAAAGGGTAAAGTTGCCATTAACTTTACTTAGTCATTTAACCACAGATCCAGTACACCCCATCTTACATGGAGTACTGGAAAGGGTTAATCCTTAGCCCTTTTTATCTGTACCTCCTAGAGCATTGTCTCGCTCTTTTAACATTTAGACTTGGCTGGTGGCAGTGGTATCTACCCTAACTTTTCTACCGCGATTAAACTATATAAACATGGTATTGTTTGAGGCTATTATATTAGCCTCGAACTTAAACCCGCTTGACCAAATACGTTTTCGTTTGGCTCTGGTTGGGTTTATTCTCCATTTCTTTTTGTTAAAATCCTTCTTGTGTTTTACTTTGTGCGGCAAACCAGCTTTGCCTGCTTTGTTCACTGTCTTTTGGCGGGCTTCTGCCCAGAAGCCCTCCTGTAGGCGCCTGGGTGTCTAGGTGGGCTGAATGTGAGGGAAGGTTGTAGTCACCCCCTGCACAGGGTGTCCTAGGAAACCCAAGTCGCACTTTGCCATGATTGGCTGAGGTGGTTGTCCGGGCCGGACAACCCGCCTGCTGCGTGATTGACAGCCAGGCTGTGTGAATGGGGGATTTTTGCATAAAAGGCAGCTCTCTTGGT